>NW_004524620.1:5891868-5895570 GCF_000260255.1 Octodon degus | reverse complement strand
TCTCTCTCTCTCTCTCTCTCTCTCAAATAAATAAATAAATAAATAAATAAATAAATAAATAAAATCAAAAGGCTTTAGAGTGGAGGCGCTTCACTTGTGTGAATTTCAGACCTTTGTATTCAAGACATTAGTTGTTTTGGTTGAAGACCATTTTTAATTAGGAAGGACAATCTGCTTTATTTTTTATTTTAAAGAGAAAAAGTTAAAAACAACAGTGTAACACTTCAAAGCAGGCTATTAGGAGAAGAAATACATAACTGTGGGTGATCAGTTAGTTGTAAACACCCCTCCGCTTGGGCCAGCCCAATCTGCCTTATCCTGCCTGTTGAAATGAATGTTAATTTAATACCAAAACGTCCTTTGCAGACATGCTCAGACCTTCGGACTAAACACCTCATCGCTGTTTGGCCTCAGCAATATGAAACATAAAATGTACCACAGTGTTATGCATTTTTATAATTATTTTATGAGTAACTGTATCCAAACAAGTAAAATTGATCTATTTTTATGTATTATTTATTAAATGGATTGTTTCTATCACTTTTTAAATACTCTGTTGTCATATTGCCATATTTTTTTTCTAACCTCTCTTTTTTTGTGTGATATCAGGGAGCTTTTTTTTTTATCTACATTCTATTTCTTGTTAACAAGTAAAGTGTAAATATCCAGTTTTTCAGGAACATGTCTTGTTTACTTAACATTGATTAAAATTAATTAATGTTCCTATAGCTTCTCTTCCTTGATAAATAAATACACAGATTTTTAAAATATCCATTCCTGTCCATATTTCATAAATACAGAACCTGAGGCAAAAGAGTGGCTCAGAATTGCACATAACTATAAATATCAGTGTTAAAGTTTTAGATGAGGTTCTAATTCTAAAGGACATATTTCATTTTCACTAATGTATGGAAACTTTTTTCTGTGCATGTGCGTTTATTGTGTTTTCTAGCTCACACTTCTCCTGAATTATATTTTCACAGTATCTGCTGGAAAAAAACAATCATTGTTCCATCGTCTTTGCAGTTGTGATATAGACGTGCTAAAATGTATGATCAAATATATTGTGCAAAATTTAAGATTTATGATAGTACAACATGGCATTGGAAATGTCACATTTCTTCTTACGATTATTATAAAACTAATTCACAAGTATGCGTTTAAACTCAGCATGTGAAAACTGCTTAAATATACTCTTGCCAGAGTACCTGCAATGGAGGGCGTAAATGAATTCTAAAATCTCATAAAGTTATAATAGGATAGTATTTTTAACACTGCGCAGAAATCAATGTGCTATTCCCTGAACAGTAACCACCAGAAGCACAATCTGAGAAGTGCTTTTCATTGTCTTTTTCTTCCTTAGATGTATCCGCACCTCAGAAGGAAGGAGGTCTGTTTGTAATTCACATACTTGATCCAGATGGCGAAATCTAAATGTAATTGCTGCATCAGCCTAAATTACCCCGTGCTGCTAGGGGTGATTCAGATGTGCTGTACGATGCACAGTTAACGAGAATAAAGCAATGCGTAATTCGCACATTTCCCAAGGAAGCGAGCACAAGGGGCACAGTTTGGATCCAGATTTGGAGAATGCTCATTAGAACCTCCGAATATTCTGCACCAGTCAGGATTTTGATATTGCTCCTGTGGTGTTCATGTTACTATGGTAATAACTACTGTCACTAATCATATCTAATGCATTTCTAATCTACAGTATTTAATTACACTCACCCACATTGAAGGAATTTTAACAAGTTTATCAGTTAATTTTTGCAAGATACTTTCATTTAAAAATGCAATGTAAGATCAACTTAGTATTTTTTCTCAGTGTACTTAAAAAACTGCTGTAACATATTCTACAGCCAGTCTTAAAATCTGGCCTCTTTGATTACTAGTGCTTTCTTTTTGCTCTCCCTTTCAAGTGTTTTCAAAAGATTTCTCTATTTTCTTGTCCTCTCATTTATTTTTAACTTTGTGTTCAATAATGTTTTTCCTTACTTTTTTAGTAAATGAAAATTCATGCTAAATTTTTTGACAATGTATAATGGCTAGAACACTTTTGAATAATAAAACAAGAAGCTTAAAATTTTATTGCTGAACACAATTTTTGAGTGTGTCATTAAGTACAATCTTTTATTTCTGGGAAAATAAAATTACTTTATGAAGTATTTGATGCAACTAAAAAGCCAAATGTAGAAGAACAGTGTGCTTCCAAGCTAAATGGAATGTCACTCTTACTATTGCATAGGAGTAAATGTAAAGAAAGTCACATTGCTACCAGATCCAGCACTTTGGTTGACTCTCTAAGCTGTAAGATAATCATATTTACTGTTGGAACTAGGATAAGCCAACTTTCAAGAAATGTTTGTGGATTCTCTAAAGTGACAATGATGGTGTTAATTTTCCTTGTTTTTTGCAGACCTCATGGACAAATCTGTCCTAGTTTCCAAATTATAAAAACCATGATAAATATTGTATGTAAAAATATGTAATAAATTGGCGTAGTCCTTAATCCTAAAAGTGAGGTAGACTATGATTCAGGTTCCCTCAGTCGTTAGTGTGAGCCTATGTTCAGCCAACAATACTTCTGGGGAAGTCAGGCTGCTCTGATTTCACAGTGTGTAATGAATTTTGACATCCAGTTTGCCAGCTATTTCCATAGTCAAGAGGATTGCCTCCTAATATAAGGGACACAATGTGAAAAGACATGGAGACAGGTAGATGATGGAAAAAGTCCAAGAACCAATAGTGAGCATTCCCATGGGCTCCAATAACCAGATCACATACAGCTGCAGAGAAAAATATTTCCCTATGAACCACAGACTAAAGCTAGGACTACTGAAGATGTTCTGAATGTCATATAATCCAGGGGTAGACAGTTAAGACTTATTTCAGTGTCACAACAACATGAGTTGGAGAGTTAGAGATGCTTCAGCCATCTTAAGACACAACAGACTAACTGGTGTGTTGCTACTACTCCGCAAACTAAGGTTTATACACTCTAGTTTTATGTTTATAAATAAATAATCCACAATTTGTAATTTTCCTGTTTTATTTTAATAAGGTCAAGATTTATATCAGCCAATTTAAAAAAAACATAATTTCACAATGCATTTATGAGATGATATTTTACATACATGCATACACACACAAAGAGTTATCTCTCTTAAATAAACTGTTGTGCATGAGTGATGATGAAACCTAAAAATGTTAGGTGGCTAAAAACTATCAGTGTGGAAATAAACTCAAAATATACTTAAGTGAAAAATAACATTTAAATTAGTGTTGGTTAGAATAAAAGCACACTATTTTTCTCAATTAGATATACTTATCTGATAATTTAAAAATGACCTTTCCTAGGAATTCAGTATTATTTTTGAAGATCTAAAAAGATTAGATGTGGCTGCATTCTATAACTTAAGACTATCGGTCTAGTTGCATATCTGTTCATCTACCAATTGATTTCACAATTATAATTCATCATCTTCCATTAAGTAGATTATTCTACAATACTTATAATTCTTATATGATAATTCTCTAGTCCACTCTTAACTATGATACTAATTTAAATTGTTTTCATGCTGAGATTAAAGCAAAAAGAAATAAACAGTTTAATATTACATTTCCAGACTGGGGAGATGGCTCAGTAGAATAAACACTTCTCTGGCAAGTGCAAGAGGCCTGAGTTCAATCCCTGGTTCC
>NW_004524620.1:5885444-5886563 GCF_000260255.1 Octodon degus | reverse complement strand
CATTGCAGAGAAGAAATTATCAATGGCAAAGCAGGCAGGAGACAGCAAAGCAGGATGCAGCAGCAGCAGCTGCCAATCAGTGAAATTTGTACACATATGTTATGTTGAAATACCACACTGAGATATATTAACATACATGATTAAAATACATTAATCAAAAATAAAACCAAAACTGAAATGCACATAAAATTATAAAGTAAAAATTTAGGAAAAAGATAGAATAAAAAATTGAAAGGTTTCTTTTTACACAAAGAAGTCAACATGTGAATATTATGTCACATTTGCTTAAGAGATTTTTAATAATAAATATAGTAACTTTTTACCCAGGTTGATTATTTTTAAAACTTCAAAATAAATATTGTGATGTATTATTAACAAAATAATGATTGAATAATTAAGAAAAAATTGTGTCACTAAAATAACCAGACTAAACTATGTAAATTTTGTTTTTATTTTTAGAAACAAGTGTTGTGTCTTAGCAGATCTATATGGACCCCTTTGTATATTTTGACCAAGTAGTTTTTTCATGTGAATTTTGTCTCTATTTCTAAAAACATAAAAAATCCACATTATTATTTTATCATGGAGAAATATTGGTGTTTAAAATTTTGGTAATAAAATAAAAATTATTCTGGAAAATCATATCATAATAATCACTTTGTTTATACAGATCTGTTATTGAGAAGGTTTGATAAGCAGAAAAAAATGAGAAAAACCTTATTGCTAAAATTGTTGGGGCAAAGGGAAATCCGGTTTCTTAGAAGAAAAAAATCTCCCAGTAGGGTATATTTGAACCAAAATAAGTTATAAGAGCATTTTCAAACAATACTAGAAAAAAATACTAGACAGCAAATTACAGGTAGCATAAATAAGAAATGTACTCTAACCATTCTATATAGTGATCTTTGAAAATAATTTGTTACCATTCCACCACTTAAACTCAAATTAACATATATAAAATACGTAACATGTAAATCTGTCTATCTCTGTGTATATGTATGTAATATTAGTCATACATATTTCTAAAAGAATAATTCCCAAATATATTCTATTAAACACATAACAGAACTTTGTTAATAGTGACATCCTAAAGGTTCTTAATGAACGAAGATGTTAAAT
>NW_004524620.1:5884741-5885344 GCF_000260255.1 Octodon degus | reverse complement strand
CTTCAAGTTTATGAAAGTTGGAAAAGAAGAATCAAGAAACTAGACAACCACACAATTTACTCTAAGAATAAAACCTGTGGGGAAAGTGTACTAGATAGATAAAAGATGGGGGGAAAAAAAGGATAATTTGGCCAGAAAACTCTTACACAAAATTTGCCCTACATCAGTGTAATAGGAAACATAAAATACTAACTGCACATTAAATGTAATGAATTCATTTATGATGATGTTGGTTATTAATGACAATGTTGAGATACATGTTTAAATGTCACCTACAATTTTAATTTTCACATAGGTGATCATGGATTAGGATAAAAAGGAACAAATATTAATATGAAAAATACTATCTTTTTTTCTTACATCAGTTATTTTTATTTTAAAGAAAAAAAATACAAACAATGGTACAAAATCTCAAAACAAGATTTTAGGAGAATAACAATGGTTAGTACATTGTGTATTGTTACTGCTAATGTAGTTTCTCATATTACAAGATATAGGCAAGAAATAGTAAATAAACAACATAGGTACAAACCTCTTTTTTTTTAAAGTCAACAGAAAATGGAAATATACTTTTTAAAGTTTCTAATACTAGGAGAAGATATC
>NW_004524620.1:5882973-5884641 GCF_000260255.1 Octodon degus | reverse complement strand
AAAAAAAAAAAAAAAAAAAAAAAAAAAAAAAAAAAAAAAATTTAGTAACATCTATGATTTCCAAGTTTATATTTAGGCAAATGTTATAACAAAAAGAGAAAATACAAATTATCTTAGAATTAGAATTGTTAGCATCACATTAGGATTTCGTTTTATTTTGGCATTGAAGTATGGAAAATATAATGAATTATGGCTTATCTGCCATATTTAAAGTTACAGACAAAATTTCTGTATAACAAAATTTCAAATAAACATACATTTAGCAGCAAGTGATAGAATTTTAGAACTATTTAATAACAATAATAGAAAGCTTCACACTAAGTAAATGCCATTATTGAAATTCATAGATATGCACAAGGGGAATATTGAGCAATAGATAATAGCAGAGCAAGTACAGATAGACAGTATGTGTTTGCAGGCAAACCTGTTTCATGGTTTGATGCAATGTTTGCAAACATAAACTGTTACCTTGCTGAGATTAGTTTCATGAGAACTTCATGTAAATTTGAAATTTCATGATTTTTCCAATATGAGTATGCCAGATTATAAATAAAGAGCAAAATAAAAAACTAGATGGAAGCAACTAACAATATTTTTTTCTAAACTTAGAAGGGGATCAAGAATTGAGGGGGTTGGGCTAGCGAAATAGCTCAACAGACTAAAAATCTGCTTTATCAAGCAGAGGGGCCAGGGTTCAATCCCTGGCACCACATGCTGCACTGGCCCTGCCCTCAGGGCATGCTGAGCCAGCAAAAGACACCAGGCTTGATGGAGCACACCTGTAATCTCAGCACTGGGGAGGGTGAAAACAGGAGGATCACTAGGAGTCTAAAGCTGTGTAGTGAGACTCTGTTACCAAATACAAACACACACACACACACACACACACACACACACACAAGCAAAAGAAATGGAGAAGGACAAGAGTGTAAGACACAGGGATAGAAATACAGTAAGATGTGTTGTGCACATGGATCATATCCACACGAGGAATATATATACTATGTATTGCAAATGTGCACTAACAAAGCATCATTATACTATAATCAGTATAGTCATGACACACTACAGTCAGTTTCCACGGCTTTTCACTTCTTAGGATTTAACCAAGGAAATCTTCAAGTGAAAATTTTAATTGAAATACCACGTTGTATGTGGAGAAACATGACACTATTTTCTAACCAGGGTCTTTGTAGAGGGGGAAATATGCAAAGAGCTGAGGAAATTTTTGAAATTATTTTGTTATCTGAATATGTACACCGATGAGAAGATATGGGTCATGTAATATACTGATGTTTTGGGAGTACTGTGATGGCTGGTCCATTTTTTATTTGCCTGTTTTCAATTTCCTTCTTGTTTTCTAAGGAATGCTCAATTTTGTAAATATGCAACTTTGAAGATTGAAGAAAGGTAATAAAGATGTTGTTTCCTTGTTGCCGGGCATTGCAGTGCAGAACACTATTACACTTGGCCTGTGGGCACCCAACTAGACTTCATTAAGCAGGTGATGCCAGGGGATTTTTTAAAAGAGCAGGACATGAACTAATAAACTACTCATTTTCAATAGTATTGGATAATAATGCCAGGTCCAGGCTAAATGTTTTTAACTGCTCATCTTTCTTTGATGGCTACTCCCTGGTGAGATATGTTCCATTTTAATCACACTGT
>NW_004524620.1:5880105-5881243 GCF_000260255.1 Octodon degus | reverse complement strand
AAGTAGTATAAATCATTTTTTTTTCATTTTTGTCTTTTCCCTTCCACTCTTTCCCTTTCCCACATCATAGCTCATTTTTCCTTTTGAAAAAATAATTTCCTTTTTCAGAATATTTATAGCTTATTTTAGACCTTATTGACTCTTTCTGTTTCTCATAATAGACAATACAATGCTTATGTATGTGAGATTGATTTGTTTCACCTAGAAATATGGTCTAAAGTTTCATCCATTTACTTGTAAAAATCAAGTTTACCCTTCTTTGTGGCCGAGTGACACCCCATTATATAAAAAGACCACACCTTTTTATCCATTCCTTCACTGATAGTTGTTTAGGTTTTTTCCCAACTGTGCTACTACACAGCACAGGGAAAAAAGCATACCATTCACTGTGGTATGCTTTTTTTAAAACTCTTCTTATGCATAAAAGAACTGTTGAATGGGACCACTAATCCTAGGAATCTTTAAACTGATTTTAGTAGTGGTTGCACCAGTCTGCCCACCCAGCAACAGTTGAGAAGGGTTTCTTTCTTTCCACTGCAACTCCAAAATTTGTTATTAGTTGATTTATTTTGATGGCAGCATTTTTTTCCTACATGGTAAGAATCTCAGTGTTGTTTTAGTGGACATCTCTCAGATAACCACTGATACTGAATAATTTTTATGTATTTATATTCTATTTGTATTTGTTCATCTGTGAAATGCCAATTTTTCTCAAATGTTCAGTTTTGGATTAGATCTTTTAAATTTGGGGGATGATTGTTTTCAGTTCTCCGTATGTTCTAGATATAATTCTTTTGTCTGAGAGATAATTGACTAAAATAATTTCTCACTCTGTGTGTTGTATTTTCACTTTTTGATGATTTTTTTGATGTGCAAAACTTTTTATGAGATGAAAACTCAGTTGTTGATTTTTTAATGTATTTTCCTTGAATTTTGGAACTATTTCATGAACTCTTTGTCCACACCTATGTCTCCAAGATTTCTACCTACTTTCTCTTCCAGTAGATTTAATACCTTTATTCATATCTTTAATTCATTTTGAATTTTGTTTGTTCATTGTGAAAGACATGGGTTTTGTTTTAGTTTTGGGCATGAAGAAAGCTAGTTTTTCAAAACAATTTATTAAGAAAGCTATCTT
>NW_004524620.1:5867440-5878495 GCF_000260255.1 Octodon degus | reverse complement strand
AAAAAAAATTAAAAAAAAAAAGAAACAAATCCTTGATTTATTCATTCTTGGCACTGTCTTCTTATTCTCAATTGCACGAATTTCTCCCCTGCTGACATTTATAATTTCTTCCTTTGGGGGGACTTCTCTTGCTTTTGTTTTTCTAGAACCTAGAGGGGCAATATTTGGTTGCTTATTTGTGCTCATTCTGTTTTCCTGATGTGAGAATTTGCTGTTGTAAATTTTCCTTTTGGGACTGCTTTCATTATGTCTCAGTTTCCAGTGCATTTTATCTGTATTCTCACTATAGATACTGTTAAATTTCTTCTTTAATTTCATCTGTGGTCCACTGGATGTATTGCAGTGAGTTATTTAATGCCTATGTGTTTCTGGCATTCTCGGTAGTTCTTTTATCATTGATTTCCAATTTCATTGAACTATGGTCAGACCGTATTCATGAGATAATTTCAATTCCTTTACACTTACTTAAGCACATTCTATTGGCTAGTAGGTAGTCTGTTTTAGAGACTTCCCACCTGCAGCTGAGAAGAATGTACATTCTGATGTTTTTGGATGAAAATCTCTGTCAATATCTGCTAAGTTTGGGGTCAGGGAGATAGTGCAGTGGAATAAGTGCTTTCCTGGCAAGCACAAGGTCCTGTGTTTGATCACTGGTACCACAAAAATAAAAATAAAAAAAATCTACTAAGTTCATTTGCTCACAGATTTGGTTCTGGTGTGATTTTTTTTTCTATTTTCTTTTTCTGGTTGATCTATCTGTGATGGTGGAGTTTTATGCTTCCCTATTACATGTGCTTTTTTGTGGGGAACAGCAAGGAGGCAGCTCAGTACCACAAGCACTTTCCTGGCAAGCACAGGATCTTGAGTTCAATCCCTGGTACCACAATAAATAAATAAATACATAAATAAAATAAAATTGTGTTATTTCTTATTTGATTTTTCATATCTATTTATGTTTGTTTTAGTATAATTTGCTGATGCCATGTTTGGTGCATACATATTTATATTTTGCTATCTTTTGCTCTAACACATTCCCCTTAGTATGCTATAACCAAATTTATCTCTTTTGATCATTCTTGGCTTGAAATTTACATTATCTGAAAAATAGAAAAGCACCTCTGCCTTTTTCTGAGTTGCTCTTGCATGGAGTATTTTTTTTTTCCATCTTTTGACTTTCAGTCTTTGAATTTCTTTAAGAGTTAATGTGTTTTCTCTATGTAGCATATTGCTGGATTTTTTTTTAAAATCTATACTGCCAGGCTCTTTTTTTTCATGGATGAATTTAGGCATTTACACTGATGGTTATAAATTATATGCATTGGCTTGTCTTTATCATGTTATCTTCTTGTATTTGCTTATCTCTCTACCTTCTGTTTAATTGCTTTCCTTGCCTGATTGTCTCTTTGTATTGTTTTTGGTATTGTGGTCACTTTTATCTCTGTCTAGATATCTGTCATTACCTACTATCGCTTTGTTTTTGTGGTCCTGAATTTCTTCAGCTGTTCTTTGTCATGGAAGACAGAATTTCTCCAACAAAGAATGAAACTTCTTTTTTTTTTTTTTAATAATTATTTTATTTATTTATTTATTTATTTATTTATTGTGTGTGGCCAGCTCAGCCCACCAGGGGGCGGGCGGGCTGACATGTGGTGCTGGGGGATTGAACGAGGTCCCTGTGCTTTGCTTGGCTTAGCTTGTTCTAAGTAGGTGCTTTAGACCACTGAGCCATCTCACCAGCCCCGAAACTTCTTACCATTTAAAAATATCAGACATATATGTGGTAATTTAAAATCATTTTTACTTTTGTTTGTCAGGGTTTGCAAATGAATATATGTAATATTGAATGCACAATTTATATTATTATCCTGTAATAATCACCCAAAAACTTGAATATAGAAGAGTGCAAATGATCACTCCACATGTTGAGACTCAAATAATCCTGCCAGATCCCTGGATCCCTGGGCTCCCTCTTACTTAGTCCCTACCAAGATCTAGCACGAACGGCCCTAGTGTTCTTCATGATGGGAGATAGACATTCTGTGCCAGCAGAGGGAAGGGTCCATGCCAGCAGCTGAGAGATCTGCGCTGGAACCAGGAAGCCACGCTCCACTTGAGAAGTCTACAAGTTTTACTAAGTATCTCGGCAGTTCTCCATCCAAGGAAGTTGAGGATTTGCTCTTACATCCAAGGATACTGTTCATTTGGTCAACTTGAGAAGTTTAAAAGTTTAACTAAGTGACTCAGCAGTGCCCAAGGACCTTACTTTATAAACACCCTGAGCCTGTTCAAGAGAAGGTCCAGGAGATGGTGTGAGTGCTGCAATAATAGGTAGCCTGCATACAACATGAGGGATGAAAATACTGTGCTGTTTGGGAGATTCTGGTAAGAGCTCAAAAAATCCCAGAAATTTGGGCTGGCCAAATAACTCAGTGGATTAAAGTGCCTATAAGCATGCACAGGGGCCAGGGGTTCAATCCCTGGGCCTTCTGTGCTGGCCCTGCCCCCAGGGCATGGTGAAATTGCAATTGAAACTGGGCTTGGTGGCATGTGCCTATAATCCAACCTCCCAGCTCTTCCGAGGCTGTAAAAAAAAAAGAAGGAAAGAAAACCAGAAAGCAGGCAAAGACCAGGTTCGGGGGTTCCTGCTGGGAGGAATGAGTGTAATGGCTTTTGACCTCCTAGTGATTAATGTTATGCCTTGAAAGAAAGTTTGTCTACATTTTTCTCAGATCCAGAGACTTGCCTAAGACCGGATACTGCTTGAGATGGCAGCAGACTTTGATATCATTTACATGACGCTGATATTAGGTGCATGCAAATTGCAAAACTTATGGGGTTAAGAAGGCTCCGCCCAGATTTAAAAAGGCCTGGGAGGCCAGGTAGTGTGCCCCTGAAATGACAAAGTGTGAAGTTGTGAGGGTGAAGCCACATGTGCATTGGAGGTCCCAGAAATGTGGGTTATTTAAGGAAAGCTGCACAGAAGGAGCAAAAGCAGCCCAAGAGAGAGGACACGCGAGCTACTACCAGCACAACTACCGTATGCGCAAAGCCTTCCGAGCCCTTTGGGGTTCATGATGGGCCACAAACTGCCTTGAATGCTGCATGTAGAACTGTAGGAGTTACTGTTTGCCCTTCTGGCTTTGGACTGCATGGTTCTCATCGTTTCTATTCCTGTTTGTCACTTATGGAGTGAAAAGGTTTACCATGTACCAATAAATGGTGTAATTATTTAACTTGGCTTTGTACAGGGTCTTGCAGATGAGTGCTTGCTTGGCATCTTGCAAGAGACTGGAAACTTGGACTTTTAAGCCATGCTGAAACTTGAGGAATTTGGCAACTCTTGGAGATAGACTGAATGCCCTTTAACTAAAGGGATAGACATGAGATTTTTGGAGTCCAGGGATAGGATGTTATACTGCAAATGCAGTATAATTTTGATAGACATAATACTGGTTAAAAATTTTAAAATATTCGTTATAATGTTCAAGTCATAAAATGCTAAGTACAGGCATATCTGGAAACTTGTTTAAAGAGATGTGTCTGGTTGCCAAGTGAACAAGAAGTGGATTTTGAACATTGATTGGTTGCTACAAATTGAGCAACCTAGAAGCTTAACTGGGTAACTTAGCAGTTTCGCGTCATGGGATGTAGAGGACATACATTTACCCCTCTAGGGTATTGTTCATTTTGTCAACTTGACAAGTTTAAAATTTAAGTGACTGAGTAAGGGGACCCTAGACCTCTGTACCCGTGCAAGAGGAGGGCACAAAAATGGTGTTAGTGCTACGCCTACCCAAGGGCAGGTAGCCTGCATACAATGTAAGGAAGGAAAAGTCTTGTTTTCCCTCTTTTTGTCCTTGTTGCTTTTGCTCTCTTCTGCCACCTTGAAGTGTAGTCTCTGCCACCCTGCCTTGGATCCAGCTGATTACAGACTGAACCTTCCACACACTCTGAGCTAACTAACCCTTGCCTCCCTTAATATTGAGCATTCAGTATCTTGTCTCAAAGAGGAGATAAAAGTAACGAATAATCAGGGTACTTGGTTGAGAAAATTGGGCATGATCCCATAGACCGAAAGAAAAATGTACTCAAGTTATATTTTTCCTGTTGCAGCCAAAGTTCCTCTCTTTCTTTTTGCAATCACATTTAACCTCACAAAATGACTTTCAGTGATTTTGAGTGGGATTGTATTAAATCTATAGTTAATCATGTGAAGCATACACTTTTGAAGCTTTCTGTTTAACTATGGGTGAAAAAAAAGTTCATTCCTTAATTCTTTATTTCATTAGATTTTTGTGATTTTCCTTAGAATAAATCTGAACAGATTTTATCAGATTGATACCTATGCATTTCATGTCTAGGGTTCTATTATAAATAATATTGTGTTAATAATTTCTGCTTTTCCTTGTTTAGGGCTGATAAATAGGCAAGTGGATGACTTTTTATATTAACCTTTTGTCCTGACACCTTACTGCATGTGACAGTTAAGCTGGTTTGTGAACATGAGTGTTTGGGAGCCACCTGGGTACCAGGATAACACATTCGTGGGACTACCTGCATGAGGCGCTGCTATCTCTTTCTCTCTGGGGGTCTTGCTCTGCTCTCCTTTGCAGCTGGATGAAGTGAGCAGCTTTGCCCCACCAAACCCTTGCATCATGATGTTCTAGCTTTGAAGAAATCAATGACAAAAAAATACCATTTGAAACCATAAGCCAAGTTTCCCCTTCTCTGCATTTTAGTTTGGGTGGAAGGTACTTTTGTAACAGTGATAAGAAAGCTGAATAAAATAAAAAAGAGTGTAAAATTGAAGGAGTATTTGTAACTATGATCTGACAGTATGGTTAAGAAGTCTCTGGAAATGGTCTGTAGGAGGAATTTTGGACAACTTGAGTTTGTGGACTACAGTAGGTGTGGAATCCTGCAAGCAGAGATAATGGATGATGCTGATCAGAGCTTGGAAGTTCAGAATATTTATAGCAAGTGAGACAGTAAAGACCAGGGCAATGATGCCTTTTTTAGGAAAAAGGACTGCGCTCAGTAGTGGACTTCAAGACATTGATGTTAAACTCTGGTAATTTTTTTCTTCTCAGGTCCTAAGACTATTTAAGGAAGTATATAAAGTTGATATGTTAATTGATCTGTTAAACATTCAGGGCTGGCCAGATAGCGCAGTGGACTAAAGCACCTGCTTAGGCAGAGGACAGTGGCTGGGGTTCGATCCCCAGCGTGCGGTGCCATCCCCACCCTCAGAGCACACTGAGGCACAACTGAGACTTGGCGTGGTGGCGCGTGCCTGTAATCCCAGTGCTTGGGAGGCAGGACACAGCGGATCACTAGGAGTCCAGTCTACTTAGCGAGACCCTGTAGACCCTGTACTAAATACATTTTTAAAAAATTCAAGGTATCCTATCATTTGACTCTATGGCATTAGTACTGCTGGCTAGTTTTATTGAGAACAAAGAGAGAGAAAAAGAGAAGAAAGATTCTAAACTTTTAGCAAGGAAAGAAGTCTGTGTAACACTTAAACCTGCTGCTGAAGTGATTGGTTTATGTAAAAGACACAAAACATTTCGAACTGTGATAAGAAAAAGATGCCTTGAGGGCAAGTAAGAAACTGGAAAGGGTGGAACATCGTAGGTGAAATGCTGCAAAAGCGCACACTTTTCAGTGGAGGACAAAGCCCCTGGGTCACCCAACTGATGCTGTTTTCATGTAGGCTTACAGCATACAGGAGTTGGGACATTTGGGAAGTGTTCACCCGTATTTCACAACAAGAGCTGAGGGGCCCTGCATTAAGTTCCAGAAAAGTAAGAATGTGAAGCACTGCGAATGAAGCCAAAGTTGCGGAAGAGACCTCAGGATGTCCATGATGCCAAGCGTGTGGAACACCGGCCAAGGAACAGATACTAACATGAGCCAGCACAGAGGGAGGCTATGCAGGCTATAATCCAAAATGCCATGAGGATAGAGTCAGCCAAGCACTCTTAAACTCACATTTTATGACTGCATACAGAGTAGGCTAGCTATGGAATTACAGGATTTAACAGTTGCCTTGCTGGGTTTTGGTCTTCCTTTGATAGTATGCTTTCTATTTTCTTATTCCTCCATTTTGAAATGAAATGTTTGTATTATGCGACAAAACTTTGGGATTATGTAGATTATGTAATTTGCTTTTTAAAAATTATTACTGATATGCTAATCTCAGAGTTTGACAGCATGTAGGAGATTTTGAATTTGGACATTAAAGCAATACTAGAACTGTAGAGAATCTGGGAAGGAAATAGTTCTGTTTTAGTCATATGCTGAATAGTTATAGTGTATCAGGCAGAATTATGGCAGTATGTTTATTTAGAGAGTAAGTATAATTTTCGATAGCTGTGTTTGGGTGCAAATTTAATAAGAGGTATAATTGGAGTCATAAATTTGGCTATCAGGTTCATTAGATTGAAAACTCCTTTGGGGACCGCAATGGCACACTCCTCGGTGTGTTGGTGTAAATGATGTAACGTGATTTGAAGATCTATGTATCTAGTCGTTTGCCCATACCTTTTGGGCACAGACCTCTTTCCTTGTTTCCTGGCCACAGAACATAATGCTTTTTAGCTTTAACAATTTGGTGTTTTCTCAGATATTTTTTCTTCTTGAGGCAGAGTGTCATTATGCAGCTCAGGCTGACCTGGACCTCGCTTTGCAACACCGTGGAAAATGCCTGGGACTTTCCAAAGGACGTGGCCAGAGAAGCCCAGGGGAAATTCGCTCTAGCGTGGGGAAGCAGCTGGCACACAAATACTAATGTAGGGGCTGGGGAGGTGGCTCGGTGGAACAACTGCTTCCCTGGCAAGCACAAGGGTCTGACTTCAATCCATGGTTCCACCCCCCCCCAAATCCTAATTTATCATTCATTTTGTTGTATAATTATAAAATGGACTTTGCTCCTAATCTAAAGCACAAATCAATAGTTAACACAGTGTCAATTTCTAAATTTTGCTTGATGCTATAATCATTGCTAGTTGTAGCACTATAACTAGGCTGTCACATCTGTTGTAATCACGTGTTGTCGGTTGGGTAGCAGTATTGAGAATTAGGGTAATAACCTCACCACAGCACTACACTTGCAGACCGACGTCAGAGCCAAACAGAAGCCAGCGTCCCACTTTCAATCAGTTTTAGGTAGGATCTTGGGGCAGGCACAAACCAGGAATCTAACGGTAGGAGATATCCCTGAAGAATGGAATTTTCCTGTAGAAGCTTCTTTTTTTCTACTTTAATTTTATTTTATTTTGAAGAGTAAAAATAGAAGGAAAAACAAATAGAAAATAAAAGACAGAAACTGTAAGATGCAACAATACACACGTTACAGATTTTCAAAAGAGGGATATCTATTCAACAGTGGTAGTTATATCATCTATTTTTATCATCAAATCTGTTGCTCAGATTAACAGATATACAAGATTGGGCAAATGACTGAATACTAAGGCTTGCTTTCAAAATGTCTTAGTTTCTAATCCTTGTTTTCTTTTTAAATTTTAAAGAGAGTATAAGAATTGATAAGACATTAGAAATGGTATACATTTAAAAGACCAAGATGATAGGTTTTCAATTGTGGGTTTTGTGTTACACATTGCTGTCCTCGATGTAGTCGCTCAGATTGCAGATATCAGAATGCAGAGACTTTGATACTAGCAATATAACTACCTAGCACCAAAACTGACATAGATAAAAAAAATAAAATAAAAATTTCTTTTGAAAATAGAAAATATCAACATGAAGGAGAAAAATGCTGTCTCAGGATCCCAGGCCACACATTACAAGTCCAGGAGATACCAACATAGAAGAAATGGAAAGCCACCCACCTGAAGTTTCTGAAATGATAGCAAATGAAGTAAAGAAACAAGTCCAGGAGGTTATTGATGAAATCAGATCAGAGATAATCTCCCAGGTAAAAAAAGAAATGGCAACCACGATGAACCAATTTCTGAGCATATCTAAAGAAAACAGAAATTAAAATATTAGAACAGAAAACTGATGAAAGCCTTAATTGACGAATATAGGAATAAATTCAAATGCATAAAACAGGTATTAAAAAAGATATCCAAGAAATTAAGATTTCCATTTAATTTTTGCAAGAAAGCTAGCAAAACTGATAGCGTGAAACTGAAGATAGACTTCAGAGCATCAGGAAAGCATTGCGTCTAGTGATTGTGAAGGAAAGATCTCTTAAAAATGAGAAGAAATAAGGAAAGAACAATTGAACAGCTGAAAGAGGATGCAAACAAAAACAATATAATATTAACATATGTCAACGAAAAAGCGAAAGTCAAGACATATGATGTAAAAAGACTGCTATTGCAGAAGTAATAGCAGAAAATTTCCCAAGCATGGAAAAAATATGACGTACAGAAAAGTAAGAATAAAATAAGCAGTATTTACAACCAAACAAAAATAAATACACAGATTACCAAAACCCATGGGATGCAATGAAAGCAGTTTTCAGAGAGAAATTTAGAAATTTAGAAATTTAGAAATTTAGAAATTTAGGTTATTTATTTGCACTCATTCTGAGTGCAAATAAATAACCTAATGCTACACATTAAGAGTCTAGAAAAGGAAGAGCAAAACAAGCCCTAAACTCATGCAAGGAAGGAGATTATAAAGATCAGAGCAGAAATCAATGCAGTGGGGACTTAGAAACTAACAAAGACTCAATTAATTGAAGAATTGGTTCTTTGAAAGCATAACTAAAATTGATAAAACCTTAGCCAAATGTATTAAGACACTGTAAGAAAAAAGTCAAATTTATGCAATAAGGAACGCACATGGTGAAATTCCTATACATCCTGTGGAAATTCAGAAGATCACCAGTATTTACTTTGAAAATCTTTACTCTTATAAGATGGAAAACACAGAAGGGACAGTTTCTTAAATATTTATTAACTACTAAAACTTAGTAAGATATAAAATTTTGAATAACCCATTATCAGTTACGAAAAATAAAGATGTAATTATAAACTTATCAATAGAGACAATATGATGTTTACGATGCATGTCTGATTTATTACCTTTATGAATATGGTGTCTAGTTGCACCCATTAACTTATGAAAACTGCAAATTCATCTTTCTTTATTGCTAAGATAATTCCATTGTATAAGAATGCCACATTCTTTTTGTCCATTCCTCAGTTGATTGACATGTGTGCTGATTCCAAGATCTAGCTGTTAGAAATTGTGATACTATAAATGTGAGTGCACATATATTTTTGTGGAACGCTGATTTTAGGTTTTCTGGGAAAATATCCAGAAAAAGAACAGCTAGATTGAATGAGACCTGTAATCCTACTGCTTTGAGGAATTACCACACTGCTGTACCAGCAACTGTATGCTCAGAGCACAAGCAAAATTTGAAAGGTGCAACATATACTGTGAAACAGAAAAAAACCATTCAATTAAAATAAGGGAAAAGAAGTCAGGCTCAGGATCCCCAGAACCTTGAGCCTCATCAGACCTGCCCTTAAGGCATCCTGAGCCAGAACCCGCCCCCCTTCAAAAAAAATCCATCTCAAGTTTTGGGCTGTGGACATGGCTCAGTAGATTAAGCGCTTGCATGGCAAACACACGGGCCTAAGTTCAATCCCTGGTTCCACCAAAAAAGCAAAAACAAAACAAAACCAAAATACAAAGCAGAATAAATAGGGATGAAGAAAACAAAAATTAAAAAAAACTTTACCAACAGAGTAAAGTCCAGATGCTGATGGATTGACAGCTGAATTCTGCAATAAATTTAGAGGAGGTTTAATGCCATCACTCTTCAAAATCTTTAATAAAACTGAAAAGAAAGCAGTTCTTCCTGTCTCTTTTGTGGAAGCAAGTATTACTCTCTGTACCAAAACCAGAGAAAGACTCAACCAAAAACGAAAACCAAATGTCCATCTCCCAAAAGAACACAGATGCAAAATTCCCAATAAAATACCAGCAAATAAAATGCAGCAAATCCTCAGGAAGATTATACACCTTGACCACATGGCATTTGTCTCAGCTTTTCAGGGTTGAATCAACATAGCCAAAGCAATAAATATACTATACCATATCAATAGATCAAAAAACAAAAAATACATAATCACCTCAATAGATACAGGAAAATCTTTTGACAAAGTCAGTCATTCATGATAAAATCCCTGCTGAAAACTGGAATAGTTGATCTTTATCGCAATCTGATAAAAGCCATCTATGACAAACCAATAAATAGTAAACATCACGATTGTTATGGTTTGTGTTTAGTTGTCCCCCCAAAGCCTAATGTAGTCATGGGGCTGGGGCTTTTAGAGTTTGACATTAACTCATGATCCACTGGGATTTTGGGTGATCCACAGGGGTTATAGGTTTTAGTACTGCTGAGATTATGGGTGTGAGTACTATACCCAATCTGGAGCAGAGACCCTAAATGCAATATAAGAGAGAGAGAGACTCTCTCTCTCTGTTACCTTTGTTGGCCTGTTGTCATTGTTACTCTTCCACCACCATGAACTGCTGCTCTCTGCCATGTGCCTCTCTGTCTTGGAGCCAGCTGAATATGGACTGAAATCTTCAGTAACTGTGAGCTAAATAAACCTTTCCTGCCTTCATTTTGGATGTCCAGTATTTGTCCCAAAAATGAGAGAAGAGTAACTGAGACAATGATAAATAGACAAAAATTGAAAGTTTTCACTCTGAAGTAAGGAACTAGATGAGGATGTCTACTCTTCCTACTACTATTCAGTACCATTCTGGAAACATTAGCTAGAGCAGTTAGAAAACAGAGATAAATAAAATGAACTAGGATCAGAAAGGAAGAAGTTAAATTGTCATCATTTACAGATAACAACTCCACAAAAGACTCCTAGAATTGATAAGAAATTAATTAGCTTAGCTGGATACAAAGTTAACACTGAAAAGTTAATAGCATTCTTGTGCACAAATTACAAACTCACAGAGAAAGAAATTAGGAAACCCATACTCTTCACCTTAGCATTCCTGAAAATGAAATTATTAGGAATCAATCTAACCGCTGAAGTAAAAGAT
>NW_004524620.1:5865281-5866060 GCF_000260255.1 Octodon degus | reverse complement strand
TATGTTATAGGTACACAACATAGCTAAGATAATTTTACTACTAATTTCTATTAGTTCATTGAAAGGAACAGTTAGTGCTCATACTGTCCCATTTTGCATGCCTGTATATGGTAATCAGAGCAACTGCTTTGAAATTGACAATATGCAGTATAGTAAGTTAATTTCTTGGTAGGTTTTTTTTATTACATTTTGTATTTCACTGGCTGTTATTTGGCTATTAAGGGTTCTTATATCTTCTTGATTCATTTTTGGTAATTTGTACCTTTCTAGGAATCTGTCTATTTCTTCTGTGCTTTCTATTCTGAGAGTAAAGATTCTCAAAGTAGCCATTGATGCTCTTCTGAATTTTCACTGGGTCTGAGGTAATCTCATCCTTTTCATCCCTTACTCTCATAAGTTAATTTCTTATCATACAGTTTTGAAATTGTGTTGTTTTCATTGTTTTTCTCAAATAAAAGGACCAGAAGGAAAATCACCTCACTTTCTATCTCACATTAGCTTTGAACTCATGGACTCGCTGAGATCATCTTGCCTCGGCTTTGCTAGTGCTGTTATTATAGAACTTCACTGACATGTGTGACTTTTTCTGTTTGTTCTTTTCTTTTGTTTAATTAGATTATGACTTATGCAGCCAAAGAAAGTCTTACGTCATCCTTTCCAATCTGAGTGTATGTTCTCTTTTTTTCTTCATTGTTGCACCAACTGGGATTTCCACTATCATTTTAAAAGTAAAGGAGGAGAGACCCAGTCCTAGCCCAGGTCCCGTGAGTGTGCGGAGT
>NW_004524620.1:5857588-5858263 GCF_000260255.1 Octodon degus | reverse complement strand
AGCTGTAGCTTTGCACTGTATATTCTTTACAAGCTGAAAGGTTTTGCTTTAGTTTTAGTCTATGGATATATGTATCATGCATCAGTGTTATAATTTATCAAATGCTTTTCTACATTCATTGATGTACTCATATAATTTCAAATCTAATTAGTTTTTTTTTTTAAATTTGGCGCTTAAGTTGCATACTGCAATAAAATTTTAAATGAATTTGATGCTTACATTTTATAGAATATTTGAATTTGTATTTTTCAAAATATCTTGTGTTCAGGGTTGGTGAGATATCTCAGTGGACTAAAGCACAGGCACAGGGATCAGGGTTCCATTGTTGGCCCCACATGCCACCCCTAGCCCCACCACGGTGACACTGAGCCGGCCACCAAGTTTGGGTGTGATGGTACACAGCTGTAATTTCAAAGCTGGAGAAGCTGAAAACAGGAGGATCAGTACCAAATGAGTGGTACTGATTTTGGTATTTATGTACCAAATACATAAATAAAAAAGGCCTCTATCAGACAACATTAGTTGGTATTTTTTGGTTATATATGTATTTTTTCTTATTGAACTCTGAGGTACCCCCCAGCTTCTGCATGTTGCCCAGCCACTAGGCCTGCTAACTTGGGCTCCAGTTAACAACACTCCTGCCTCCGCACCACAATTGCTGAGATTATAAACATT
>NW_004524620.1:5852164-5857428 GCF_000260255.1 Octodon degus | reverse complement strand
TGTGTGTGTGTGTGTGTGTGTGTGTGTGTGTGTGTGTGGTTTCTGTTTACCATATCATGGTTTCATTATGGTTTGAATATTAATTAAAACTTTATACTCAAATAACACTAATCAGTTAAACAGTATTGACGACCTCTGAATAATAAGATAACCTTAATTCATCTCTCTTCTCCCTTGTATAATTTTTACATTCACCTCATTTATGCATAAGTGTACACAACTATATATTTTCTTCAGCCTGTTAAATACATTAAAGCTATTATTTTAAACAAAGTGTTAGCTCCAGATCGATTAAAAATATGAAAAAAATGTAAGTTTGCCTTTCTTCTTGATATTCTTTTTTTATATAATGTAGAATTCCTAACATTTATCTTTTATTTTCTCTAAAGTACATTTTAAAACACTTTTTAAAATATAAATCTCTGTCAATACATCTTCTAATTTGTTGTCTAGTATTGTCTCTTTTTCTGTACACTTTGACTATGTCTTTGTGCGTGCGCCTGCGTGCGCATGCGTGTGTGTGTGTGTGTGTGTGTGTGTGTGTGTGTGGTTCCAGGGATGGAACTCAGGACCTTGCATTTGCCAGGCAAGCATTTATTCTACTTTATTCTACTGGGCCATCTCTCTGACCCTCTTTCTCTACACTTTGAAGGCTATTTTTTTTTTTTTTGCTGGAACTGGGGATTGAACTCAGGCCCTTGCGCTTGCCAGGGAAGCGCTTATTCCACTGAGCCATCTCCCTGCCCCTGAAGGCTAATTTTTCAATACAAAAATTTTACATTATTTTTCTGAATAATATAAATATTGTACATCATTTTTCTCCTGCATAGCTAGTGAAGAAAAGTCAAATATAATTGTTACTTTGCCTTTAAGGCAGTGAGCCTCTTATTTTGCTCTGAATTCTTTCAATAGTTTCCCCCCCCTCAGGTAAAATTATGATATTCCCAGATGTTGGTGTTTGTCCTTCTATTTGTTGTTTCACCTTTCTTCATTTATGTCCTACTTTCTGACTTCCACTGGGTATACTGAGTTATTTTTACTTTGAATGTCACTTTGTACTTCTTTCTTCTCCTTCTAGTACTTTCTCTTTATGACTATTACACGTCTTGTGGTAGTACAAGATTCTTATATATTTTGTATTTTCTATCTTAAGGCTTTGTTTTATTTGCTTTGTGCTTTTGGAAGTTCCTATTGTTACAGCTTCAAGGTCAGCTTTTTTTTTTTTTAACTTATCCATATCCAACCTACAAATAAGCCCATGGTATCTTCTCTTCATTTCTTACTATGTATTTTAGTTTTGATATTTAATATTTACTTCCTCTCAGAACGTTTCATCTATGGTTTATACTCCTGTTTCTTTGTGCTGTCTTATTTTTATTGTACTCTTTAGTATACTAATCAGTTTTGTTTGTTTGTTTTACATTCTTGTTCTCATGGTCCCAGTCACTGCATATCTTAATCTGGTTTTTAGACATATTTATAGCCTCTGAGCTTCTTTCTTGGACTTTTAGTGTATCTTTTACTTTTCCTTTGAAATCTAGATGCAATACACTGCCTGCAAGGAATCCCAGTCAGCAGGCCCTCCGTGGCAGAGCAGGGGTGTACGTTCTGTGGTCCAGGGAGCAGACCGCAGCTCTGGAGAGCTGTGCTCCTGTGCGGTGAGTTTCTCTGGAGCAGCTCCCCATCAGCTCTGCTCACTAGGGGGAGATACATTCACGCACTCGGTTGAAGTGGTTTATGTCCCTTGATCATTTTCAAATGCTAATGCCAGCAGGTGTTGAGTACTTCTCTTTCCTCAGCTAGATTTGGCTCTGATAAAACTATACCAAGTTAGGCTCTGGTATTATAATTTCTCTTGGGAGGGTTTGGAAGGCAGAAAAGTATTCACCGGTATGTTCAAAATAGTTACCTCCTTCCTCCTCCCCCTTCTCGGTTCAGAAGGGAATTTTTTCTGAGGTTCACAATGAGGACCTGATAGAAATTCTGAGTGTAAATCCAACCAAACTTTTGGACTCCTCTAGTACAGGATCCTCCTCTATATTGTAAATCTTAGACTTGTCTACAATGAGCCTCCAGGGATTTGTGGATTTGTTCATGTTTACCTGCTCCTTCAGTATTTTTTTTTTTCATGGAGGATTCTGCTTATAGATTTCCATTCTGAACAGTCTGTGATTCTTTGCACTTATCTGTGTCCAAGGGCATGAGGCATGGATTGTCTTGTCCACACTTCCCTGAAAGGTTTATGAATAATTTATTTGTTTGTTAATTTCTTAGGAGGGCTGACAAGATAGCTCGGCAGACTAAGCACCTGCTTAGGCAAGTGCAGGGACCTGGTTCAATCCCCAGCACCACATGGTGCACCACCCCATCTCAGAGTGCTAAGCTGGCAACAGAAACCGGGCGTGGTGGTGCATACTTGTAATCCCAGTGGTGGGGAGGCTGAGACAGTAGGATCACTATGAGTCCCAGGTGCGTAGTGAGACTCTGTACCAAATACATAAAAAGATTTCATTCATTAAATTTAAAAATTCCAATCAATTTCTGAGGCATACTTTGTGACTTACCCACAGTAGAAACATCAATGCTAGAACAGAAAGAAGGGATATACACGTTATTTTTGCTACAATTCTCAAATATCAATTTTGCTTCTCATAATTAAATGAAAATATAGGGGCGGGGGAGATGGCTCAGTGGAATAAGTGCTTCCCTGGCAAGCACAAGGGCCTGAGTTCAATCCCCGGTTCCACCAAAAAAAAAGAAAGAAAAAAAGAAAAGAAAATATATAAACAGCACATAGTGTGTATATACACACTTTAATAAATTAGTTTTTTTCTCCAATAAAAGCACGGCACACCAAGGATCGAATCCTTGCCGCTATGCTCTGCCTAATCAGGCAGTTAGTCCACTGAGCTATCTGGCTGGCCCTTATTTGTTAATATACTTGATCACATTATTTAATAGGTAGAGTTTCAGATTAATTATATATTTGGGGATAAATTTTGTTAATGTTTATGCTTACCTAATGTCCTGCCTGTGTAAATAGGCTTTGTGAGCTGGCAAGGGACTAAGACTTTCGCAGAATGGTAAACTGATAATAACTAAAAATCCTGAAGACAAATAATTGTCTGCATATAGGCATTGTGCTTGTTTATACACTGCTAGTAATTATTTGTTACTTACACAAATAGGTTACACAAGATATAAATATAAATTTTTATTCAAAGTAGATGGATAGAAGCCATCTAATTCATAAGCCAAACAATCCAAGCCTTGCTGAGTGATGAAACCATTCCACAAATAAAATTTTACAAACAAAATTATGATAAATCAGAGTTTATTCACTCCTACTCAAAATGATACATTTCATAACTGGTTAGAAAATAAATAATTACTATAGGAGAAAATATGCTTTCTTAAAAACCATGCAATAGAATTGTGTCGATTTTCTTATTGATTTTTGCACAATAATACATGTTTCAATTACTTTGGGGCTGAGGCTAAAATAGATGCAAAAATAGTTTGAAATTATACTCGAACGATATCTGAGTTTTGGTACTAATAAGCTTATTTGGAAGTATAGTCATATTATTCAACCAATCATAACTCCATTAGTTCATGTCTTTATTTATAATTTATTCTGCTATGTCTGATTACCTAGGTAGTTACTAGCTACTGGGAACAAATTGCTTCAAAAATAGTATCAACTACTTCAATGCAGGTGACTTAAATATTATCTTTCATCCTGACAGATAAATACTTTAATAAATAATATATTTTAATTAAAAAATTCTTATGAGACCTCCTGAAAATGTACTAATGTTTCATGCGTGTGTGTGCACACCTGCGCGTGCATGCATGTATGTGTGCGTGTGCACATGGTGCGGGGGAGAACCCAGGGCTCATGGACAAGCGTGTGCTTTGCTGGTCAGCTGCCCACCAGTCCTTTCCAGTCACTGTTCTCTGAATCTATCAGTTTTTCACTACAATTTTCCTCTCTGGTGAACGAGGGCTGGACCTTGAATCCTAGAACAGCTTGTATAAAAATGGTTCACATCCAGTGCAAACTAGAAAAAAAGAAAAAGGGAGACCTCATGAACTTTTTGACGGATGGAAACATACTCTTACAGGAGCAAGCCTTGTATATGAAGAAGGTCAATGAGTGACAGTGATTTCTAATTGGATATTAAATGCTCAGGAAGTTATTTAATGAAATTTTATGCACGACAGCTATGAATACAATGATCTAATCTGGATAACACTGTCTCCAGAGTGATCTTGAGTCTACAGTATAATCAGCATGTTTTGTACTTCGCTCTTTCTGATATAACTAGCAGCACTAGTTAACTATCTTTTGTAGTCCATGTGTGAATAACACATAAAACTAACTTGTCCCCAAATCCTTGTACTTCATGTAGTTTAAAGATTGAACAGACTCATTGAAAGCCAAGAAATGATAGAACCATTTTTCCTAGTAAAACACACAGCATCTGAAGACCTAAATTGATAACCTAGAAATAAATTACCCATCAAAAAAAAAACAAAAAAAAAAAACCATTTACGAAGTAGCACCTGCATTACTACACATACTCTGAAAAACAAGAAAGAAATTTTGCTTATAAATGTGGGAGCATGTGAAGTTAGTAAATGCCTTAAAACTCGGTGAAAATTAATACCTGCATAATTAAAATGAATGACTTGGCATTTGGATGATAACAAGATTACATACAGGTAAGACTGACATTTTAAACAAGAAAATAAGACAGTATTTAAGGATGAGCAACTATGAATTAGATACAGCAATAAATGTCTGATCAGTATTTTCTCATCGCCACCACTATCACTGAATTCAGAATGGTATTGATACCATTATTTAGGCTGGCAATTGGTATTTGTGGACTATTACTTGCTCAAGGTCATGCGATCTGTAAGGGGTACAGCACTAATTGTCATTCCTTCAAATTTCAAATAATGTTCCTGCAGATTAGAGGGCACAGTGTTTATATTTCTCTCATAACCGCAGAAGACTATAGATAGAATTCATCACTGGTAAAGTGGGGAAGCGGTGACCATGTGAATATGCTTCTGGAAAGTAAACAACACGGCTCAAGCAGAGTTCACATTTCTAGTACTGTACTGTTTCTGCAACTCTGGATTTCCATCCGATGTGATGATTCTCATTCAGAAATGAATTCCTTTAATATATTTATTAATTAACTTATTTATTTAGTTTTTTAGGTACTTAGGACATGGGTCTACAGGGGCTA
>NW_004524620.1:5849015-5850408 GCF_000260255.1 Octodon degus | reverse complement strand
TCTCTTTGTTTTCTCTCCCTGGTTTTCTCCCAGTTCCAATTATAGGACACTTAAAACAGTTTTTACCAAAGTATGAAATGAGTTGTCTGGAGAAAAAGCTATCTTTTGTAGCTCCTGAACTTATCTATAAGAGTAATCTGTCTGTTTATTGAATTAAAATCTCACAAAGTATGCTTTATCAATCCCTCTATTAAACATGTTAAGAAATCAGAGGGGTGTTCCTCTTTTTCCTGATAAATAGCTAACATTTAATAACTGAAGGCTTGATTTTAGTTCTTAGACCTTGAAGAATACACACGTGAAAGAAATTATCTTTTCTATTTTTCTGCCTGGCTATTAGCAGCAGGGCTCTGACTGGTTGGGCTCCAGTGGGAACAGGAAATATCACTGGTTGTCCATCTTTTGAGTCCTTATAACAATATAATATTCCTCTCCAAATGTAATAGCAGCTTATAAGGCTACCTGCTTTTCATAGAAGTCAAGCTTGGTTTAAGATTAACATTATATCTCTTCAATCTAGTTTATAAGTCTGAATAAATCCTCTAAAAGACATCAACGTACTTATCAGGGTCATCTAAGGCACATGAACTCTGGAAGTTCCAAATTTCCTATGTACTTCTTTAAAAGGTATTGTCCTTGAGGAGCTTCCATAAACCCAGCTAAGAATGGGTGTAGCCTTGTAGAGGCCTAGATTATAGATGTTTTAGAAGTCTACACCCTCCAGACTAGAAAGGCAAGTAGGGGAAACCTTATTTTCACCAATGGTGGGTGAGGCTGAACTGCCTGGTTTTTCTGTTGCTCACATCTACATTTTAAAACTTAAGTAACAATGACCTTTTAAATGAAAACCAAATCTAAACATGACAGCATCTTTCGAGTTATAAACTAGCATCACAGTTGATTGAATATGTGTAAGTTACAATTGGTCTGATGACCTGAATGTCTATAGAAGGAAGCATTAACTGTGGCATAAAAGGTCAGTTAGAAGTGAGCACTTCTCAGGTTACAAAGAGCACTTTAGAGATAGATAGAACCATTGACTGGAGAGATTTGGCCCCATGCACTGAACCAGTCTCCAGACACTTGATTTCCATCTGATCACCTAGGTAAACATTTCTAGCAACTAAACAAGACTTAACCTTGGAGCTCACAGGTGAAACATATTTATCATCTGGCAATCACATTTTACATGTTGGTAAAGACAATACAGCTGGCAAAAAAAAATCTTACTCTATAGTTAACATGTAAGGTACAGATGTAAACTTTCCCTGATAACCACTGTTGTAAACTGTCTCAGCCTTATTTCTGAAATAGTGACCCATTAACTTGTTCTACTGAAAAGCTCAGGTAGAAGTCCTACTTTACTAGCAGAGAGAAAGTACAATAGGTAAGC
>NW_004524620.1:5840883-5848915 GCF_000260255.1 Octodon degus | reverse complement strand
CAGCGCATCCCAGGGGCTGGGCCAGCAGGGCAGGCCAGAGATCAGAGCCCAGCTGCTGCGTCTGCCTAAGCAGATGCTTTAGCCTGCTGAGCTATTGGGCCGGTCCTTTCCTTTAATATTTTGTCTACTGTTGTCTTGCTGCTGTTAACAGTATGTGTGTCTGCGCACATATGTGTTATTTTTCTTTTGATTTTCGATAATTTTGCTCTTTTTCTAACCAATCATTTTATTTTTTAGACAATTTTAAACTAATTTTAGCCATCAAAAATGGCATAAGGGGGCCAGCGAGATAGCTCAGCTGGCTACGTGACTGCTTAGGCAAGCATAGGGACCAGGGTTCTAGTCCTGGCACCACATGCCACAACAGCCCTGCCCTCAGGTGTACTGAGCTGGCCAAGAGAAAAGGTGTGGTGGAAAACACGTGTAATCCCAGCACTGGGGAGGCTGAAAACTGGAGGATCGCTACGAGTCTGAGCGATGTGGTGAGACTCTGTATCAAATACATTAAAAAATAATAATAAAAAGAAATAGCATAAGGGCTGAGAAGATATCTCAGTGGTCTAAACACCTGCCTGGTAAGAGCAAGGACCTGTGTTTGATCTCAGATACCACATGCCATTCCAGCCCTAGAACCCCAGGCGCGCAGTGCTGGCCACCGATACCAGGTGAGGTGGTGCATGCCTGTAATGTCAGCACCGGAGAGGCTGAGACAGGAGGATCATTAAGAGTCTGAGTTGCTTAAGGAGATTCTCTACCATATAAATAAATAAATAAATAAATAAATTTTTCTTAAAAAGTGGCATAAAATTTCCAAGGATATAGTTCATTAGCACAGAACCTGCCTGGCAAGCACTAAGTTGTGAGTTTAATTTCCAGAACCAACAATAAGTAAGTAAAGAAAAATAAAAAGAAAGAAAAATTATGACAAAATCTTTTGTAACCTTTAGTTAGACCCTTCTAATAAGGTAATATTTTGCAAAATAATAGTACAGTATCACAATCATAAAATTAAAAATTATACAATTGGACTACAGAATTTTATTTTGGTTTTACCAGTTTTGTATACTTATGTGCACCTACATGTGTGTAATTGTGTGCAATTTTATTCATGCATGGCTTCGCATGTGCAACATCATATGTATAATTATATAATAGTTTAAAGACCAGAAGTTCTTTTCAGTTCCTTCTTCAAATCTTATTTATATAACCATCCACTCAAGCCATTCACAGACATTGACAACCACTAACCTGTTTGTTTCTTTAATTTGATCATTTCAAGATTATTAGGTGGTATGGAATCTTTTGAGACCACATTTAACTTAGAATTTTCTTTTGAAAATCATTGAATATATCAAAGTAAATGATTACTTTGTGTTGTTGAGTAATATGGTTGTACTATTATTTTTAAAGCTAATCTTCATAGAATAAAATATAAGGCATGTATAGTTAGAGGGTGTTCCAAATAAGGGTCTCTGGACATTTGTGTACAGAGGATTGTATAAATAGTTTTCATATATGCTCAAAGTTTTATGTTCAAAAGTGCCACAACTGGTCAATTTCTGTCTACTGTTCATTTAAAAAATGGCCAAACTGTTTTCCAGAATGACATTTTATATTCCCACCAGCAGTGGATAAGTGATCCAATTTTCTATACTCTAGTCAGTGTATGTTGGTCTCACTATTTTTTTTTTTTTTTTTGGCCTTTTTGCCGGTTTTTAAGATGTCACCCACTTTCAAAGATGTTATTTTCAACTTTAACTATTATATCTTTTGCTATTATACTTTCCATAATTGGTTTGCTTTTATTTGGAATCCTAGTGAAGGGTAATACATTTACACTTCTTATCATCTAATATCAAGTGGCAGTTCATGTCTTATCATTTTCTTTCTGATTTCTTTATTTTTTTTTTATATATTTGGTACAGTGTCTCTCTTTGCAGCTCAGATTCTAATGATCCTGCTGTTTTCAACCTCCCAGGTCTGGGATTACAGGCGTGTGCCACCATCTCTGGTCTTGGTTGCCGACTCATTGCACACAGGGTCGGGGCCAGTGCAGCATGCAGTTTCAGGGATCTAACCCCAGTCCCTGAGCATGTCTAAGCAAACATTTAGTCCACTGAACTATTTCACCAGCCCTGTCTTTATGTATACTTTATGATGTCTAATAGAAACTATTTATTTTACTTGCTTTCACTTTAGCATGTCTTTACTTCTCCTCTGAGAAACTGACTACTCAAACAGATGAAAAAACATTCAAACTTCTAATGAACAATCTACAATGATCAGCCTAAAATTTTGAAAGTAAATCTGCAGCAACCAGCCCAGAAGGGGAAGAAAGCCACAATCTTTATAGAAACATCCTCACAAAGTCAGGTCTTGATCAATATATCTAAACCCACATTTCCAAAATAAGAAAGTATGAAAAAGGCAAGGTTCTGGTTAACCACATCTTCATAGATGTCCTGCCAGTAGTTAGCTCACTTCCAGCTTCCCCAGTCCACTATCCTCCAATCCCAGCAGGCGATAAGCCATGTCCTTTATTCTTACTTAGCAACTCCTATGTTTTCTTTGAGTATCTCTCAAATGAAATGCTTTGCCTGACTTCCTTGGTTGGAAAACTGTGAATGAAAAGCCCTTTCTTTCCACATTTCAGTTGTCTTCATTTGTTTAAGCTCTTTATTCACAAGTGATAATCAACATAATATCATCACTTTGTACTCTTTTATTTCACTGCATGAAAAATTTTGTTCAATTTTTTTTTCAGATGAAAATTTCTTTGTCATTAGCTTGATGTTTTCTCATAGGTAATGTGTTGATTCAAGGTTACTATCAAGGATGCTAAAAGAGGCAGCCAAAGAGCTCAGCAGATTAAAGTGCCCGCAAGCAGGTGCTGGGGCCCGGTGTTCCATCCCCAGGCCTGCCATGCTGGCCCAGCCCTCGGGGTGCACTGAGAGGACAAATGAGACTGCGCGCGGTGGCGCGCACCTGTAATCCCAGCTCTCGGGAGGCTGTAAACAGGAGAATCACTACAAGTCCGATCTAGTAGTGAGACCCTGAGCACTCTGTAGACCCTTCCCTAAAATATAGAACAAAAAGGATGCTTACTCTTCTTTAGTTTTTTTTTTTTCAAGTTTAATTTGATGAGACAGAACAGAGGAGCAGAGGAATCTAGTAGGAGCAGTTGTTTGTGGAAAATATATGCAGGAGGCACCAGAACATTAGTGGTTTAGTCACTGAGGAACATGGTGAAAGGATCAAGGCTGGATATGGTAGACAAGTGCCGAGGAGGGCAAGGATGGTTTTCTGTGTTTGAGACAGTGTCTCACTATGTAGTTCAGGCTAGCCTTGCAGTCACAATGATTCTCTTACCCTGCGTCCTGAGTGTAGGGATTGCAGGCATCTGCCACCACAGGGAACAAAGCATTTCTGCAGAGTGGATAGGATTAGCCAGACTTATGTTACAGTTAATATGTAGCCTGCTTTGTGGCCAGTTCTGGGCAGGAATCTCTCCTGGTGCCACACAGGCCTCAGCAGAGGTTGCTATCCCGCACTTTGCCACCCTGGTGTCACAGCCCATCCACCTGAGCTCAAGCAAGGCCACCAATGACACACAGTGCTACTGCACATCAGCCTGCCTTCAGGCAGGTACTACACAGCCTTGGTCATGCTCCTTGGTGCTGCACTAGAAGCCACCCTGAGGAAGTCACCCACGTGCAGCCTGCACTGCTTGCACATAAGCGCAGCCACACGTGCCTCTGGGAGGTCGACCTGGTGGCTCCCGCAGATGTTCTCCACATAGAGTCTGCAGTGAACAATGTCATTATGCTGGATAGAGTTATGACAAGTAAGTGAAAAGTTGTGCAATATTAATGCTATTTATTGTACAATCAATTTCTATTTCTAAGAACCAATTTCCCCACATAATATCTTATTTATTTATTTATTTATTTTGGTGGTACCAGGGATTGAACTCAGGACCTTGTGCTTGCCAGGCAAGCACTTGTTCTATTGAGCTATCTCCCCAGTTCCAATAAAATATTTTGGGCTGCTTTCATTAAAAGTTGACACTGAGGATTTTAATTTTATTAGTGACCTGCAACTTGTGCTTTATAGTGATTTAAAATTTCTTTTGAGTATATATATATTATAAAATGAAATACTAATGCTAATTTTTCTAAGCAAAGAATCTAGGAATCCAAAAAATGAATGCAAAGATGTAGAAAGTGAATTTTAAAATATTTTTGTTTTCATAATTCTCAGGATCATTTGTTTCTTTTTAATCCACTTAATGCTTGAGACTAGCAAAGTAAATTTCAAGGCTCTGGGAACTGTCAGCTTTTCCTGCTATGATTGCTAAATTTCCAATTCTTCAAAATTTGAAAAAAAATAAAAGAATTTTAAAAATGGAAGCAATATGTATTATTTAGGTAGTTTGGTATAATTTTCACATAGGAAGCCATATTTTAAAATCACTGGGATGCGACTACACTAACAGGTGAACACATACCTCTGGTAATGAGGTTTCTTGATCAAATTGATCTGTAATGGACCTTCAAGAATACTGTTGCTTCATCCCGGACACACTGAGAAGGACACAGAGACTTGGTGTGGTGGCGCAGCCCTGTAATACCAGCACAGGCGAGGCAGAGACAGGAGAATTACTGGGAGTCCAGCCTGCAGAGTGAGACCCTGTACCAAATACACACACACACACACACACACACACACACACACACAGAACTTAAAACCCCACAACACCATTTCTTTCCCTATAACTATTACTGTCGCAATTTCATCTGGATCCCTTTCCCATCTCATAGGATGTATTTTATTTATTTATTTATTTATTTATTTATTTATTTATTTATTTATGTTTTGTGGCCTGCTCAGCCCACCCTGGGGGCAGGGCTGACTGGCATGTGGTGCTGGAGGATCAACCTGTGGTCCCTGAGCTTTGCCTAAGCTTGCTTAAACAGTCACTTTATACCACTGAGTTATCTCGCCAGCCCCTTATGTAATTTATTTTCTTGTGTGTCATAGGATGTATTTTAATAGTTCTCAATCCTGAACACACACACACAGACATACACACACGCACGCGCATGGGCACACACACACACACACACACACACACGGATAGCTTTGTGTAGGCTTCAGAGCTGTCTCCCTTGATACTTGGTTTCTCATTTGTTTTCCAGAATAAGATGAAAGAATTCAAATAATTTTTAGAAGTTTAAAATCCTTAATTGAATCAAATGTGTTCAAAATGCATTAAATATGTTCTCCTCCTTGTTTTAAATTTAACTTGTTAGCTGCATTTTGGAAAGTATTAGAAGTGAAATGGTATAACCACTGAAATAATAATAAAAAAAACTTCGTTAATTTTATCTTTTTAATATATTTGGTACAGGGTCTTGCAGCTTGGAATCATAGTGTTTTCAGCTTCCCCAGTGCTGGGATCACAGGCGTGCACCACCACTCTTGGACTCATCGGCTGGCTCAGCGTGTCTGGGAAAGGGCCAGCTTGGCATGCGGTGCCAGGGCTTGAACCGCAGTCCTGCACTTGCCTGAGCAGGCGCTGAGTCCACTGATCTACCTCACTGACCCCAAAATTTATTTTGATTTTCAGGTGCAGGCCTGATCTACGTTTCTGTGGACTTGTCTGACCTGTATCAGAGAACATATGCATTTCTTATGCATTTTATCTAGCCCTAAATTAGGAATCCACACCACTGTTCCTACTGAAGCCAGAATAATTTTAGTGCCAAACAATATTTATATTGCTTGAAGCATAAATTCGCTGCTATTTATTTAACTTGGACCTATTATTATTATTATTATTATTATTATTATTATTATTATTTTGGTGGAACCAGGGATTGAACTCAGGCCCTTGTGCTTGCCAGGGAAATGCTTATTCCACTGAGCCATCTCCCCCGCCCCTAACTTGGACCTTTAAAAAGCTCTATGTGTGCCATGAAAACACAGGGCAAAATTTTTTCAATTAGCCAGGCCTTTTACTGACTAGATGCACATTAAGAAAAGACCTTTACTTTGTGCTTAATTAAAATTCATCTATATCAACATTGATTAAAAATTGTCTTTTACAAAATAGACTTGAACATAAGCTTTAATTAGTATTTACTGCAATACTTTATGCCTAAAATTCTGATATTCCAGTTCTCAATGTATCTATAGAGGCACAAATCTTCAAACAAGCTCCAAGCCCAGCAAGAAACAGTAGAATGATAAAATACTTCGTTGAATTTTTTTCAAATATAATTTATTTAACTTTTATTCTATTTTGTAGTCAGTTAAATATATTTTACTGAATTTTAAACAATTTTCCCATTAACACGCAATCATTTAATTTGAATTTTTTTCTTTGCTGTTTGCAGCACATGATGTGTACATCCACCTTGGAAGTAAACATGCAAACCTGGTCCACTTCTCTCCCCACACATCCCACCTACCTTAGTTTTATTGCTTTTTATTTCTATGTAACAGCACGATCTCCAAGTAGCTTCTGAACAGCTACGTATATTTTTATGCACAAAAATTCTTAATTTGAGTCTTAATTTAAGACGTGTTGCTAGATTTAACAGCTTTCATTTTTGCACCATAGTTCTTTTTATATTTATTTCTGTTCTAGGACATTTACATAATGTCTTATATTAGATGTTAATTTGAATGGTTAAAGAATACTCGGAAACCTGTTAAGATATAACTTCTCATTATATCTGTGAGTGCATTTCCATAAGAAATTGTCATTTGAATCGCCAAATAAAGAAGATGTGCCCTCCCCAGTGCGTGGGAGTGCTATCAAATCGGCTGAAGGACCGGAAAGGAATGAAGAGCAAAGAAAGGACAGGGCAGGGTTCGCTTTCTCCTGAAGCGCTGATACAGCTCTCTTGCCCAGCCAGCAGTGCCTCAGACGGGGCTTCGCCACCACCCCTCTACCTTCTTGGGGTTCTCTCGAAAGGACTGATATAGTTGGGTTCTGGATACAAATGTTCAAATACTTACAAATGCTCAGTCATTTTGCTAAACTAAAATACTTATAAGTGACAATAAATGCAATTTAATGGACATTCCCAGTGAGCTGGGGCCTGGACATGTTGCCTGCTTTCCTCTGTTACGCAGCTTCTCTGGTGAGGGTGAGATTGGGGATACAAGTCCCTCTTAAATTATCTAGCAATCACTAAGAGAATTGTAGGTAAGCAATACATATGAAACAAATCGCTGCTGTTTGCAGCGTAAGTGGTTGTTCAGGTCTAGTGAGCTATAATAGAGACTCTGGGTGATAAAGTGAGTCTCAATGGAGAAATTGTGCCTGTTGTTAAAAAAGAACAGATTTAGTGAAACGGATACTTGCTTTATAAGTAGGTTTAATAGGTTTCACTATATGTTGCTTTCTGTGTAAAATAGAACAAATATCATGCACTGTTGCAAAACAAATTGTCGACCTTTTAATATATCTTCCCACACATCTATCTTAAGTCCTCCTTTAATTAATTTCCAGGAATATACTTCTTTCCTTCTTCAATGCATGCAGTGTTTTCTCTATCTTTTTGTTTGTTTGTTTTCTTTTGGTACCAGGACTCCAGCTCCCAAGCTCTCGCTTGTCAGGCATCATCGTGCTGCTGAGCTGCATCCCCAGCCCCATGCACTGTTTTCTGTTTGCCTTTCTTGTTCTTTTCTCAATGTATTTAGTAAGGGTCTACAGGGTCTAAAGGGTCTCACTATGTAGATCAGATGCTTAGTGATCCTTCTGTTTGCAATCTTGCAAGCACAGCACTGGGATTACAGGCAGGTGCCACCACGCCCAGTCTCAATCACCATCTCACTGCACTCTGGGGCCAGGGCCAGAGAACAGGCCTCGCGATCAAATCCCAGCCCCTGAGTCTGCCTAAGCAGACGCTTTAATCTGCTGAACTATTTGGCCAGCCCTGTTTGAATTTCTTTTGAACAGTTTTTACAATGACAAATTATAGTTGTATATATTTATGGTATAATATACATTTCAAAATTT
>NW_004524620.1:5828650-5833803 GCF_000260255.1 Octodon degus | reverse complement strand
AGCTGCTCTAAGAGCATTTACTAGCTGACAGAGTAACCACTGTTTGTCCAAGTTCTATAAGGGATAGTTAAAAGCCTGAGCAAGATTACCTAGTACTTTACATTAAAGGCTTTAAATTCCACAACTTATCTCTTATGCGCCTAAATGATAACCAGACCTAGGAGAAAAGATCGAATCCTCCCTCACACTAAATGTGTTTTGGTCCCATAAGAGTGCTGCTTTTGGAGATAGCTCCTTCTGGTGTCACCCAGATGTCGATTCTCTCCACCATGTCTCAGGTTTAGCCTCCTGAAGGAGACCTGCCCAGAACACTAAGCCGGGACATGGCTTTTATATGTGTCCTCCTGGATGGGCATAGTCCTCTTTGTCTCATCTGACCCAGAGACGGGGTATGTGTCCTTTTTCTCAAATGACTGACCTGTCTTCGGCGTTAATAAATGCTCATTTTCTAAGGGCTTCACTTAGTTGGAATGGTCAGAGTTTTCCTAATTTTACATGCCTCTAAAAAGGAAAGTACAAAGAGGTGGGAAAATTAGGAGTAAAGTTAAAGCTAGGAGTAAAGTTAGAGCAAGGAAACTGAAACAGAGCAGGCCTGACATTCCCTCTAGCATGTAGAGAGGGATCAGAACCAGTCTATCCCAGTGAAACCTGTCCTCCAAGTCTTTAAGAACGGTTGCCAACCTAATGTCATTTAACTGGTAAAAGGAGTCCCGTGTTTCATATACAGGCATGTATATTTTTTTGAGTCCGAGTTGGCTAAAAGTTCCATTTTACAAAAGTTTACATAAAATCCACTAGGAGGCTTACTAATGTTACTCTTTCTAGCACTATTGTCTAAATTCAAGCAAGGAATACCAGCACATTTAAGAATACCAGTTCAAATGTAACACATACGAGTGCAAAATAGTTATAAAATGTCCCATTAAAGAAATACAAACTTGTAATATTTTCGTATTTTAACTTAGATTTACCAACAGCATTTTGACCAACATTTTAACAAAATTACATAAAGACAAAGCATAAGCAATTATAAACAATTTTAACAGTACTATGTGAAGCAAAATTGTACAAGGCAAAGCATGAACAATTATGAGCAATGGGCAAAGACATATTAACATTTGAAGCATAAAAATTTGTTACCTAAGCAAGACCCAATCTAGAATTTATGATAGAAAAGCAAACTCATACCTCTGTCCAATGATCTCGGTGGGAAACTCCAAAATAATACAAGGAGAAAAACTGGTCTCAGGTGAGTGACCTCCAAACCATATAGGGAACCTCCAAATGACATACAGAAAAACAGTCTCCAGACTTGACCTGCACGAGTTCGTGTTCTCTAAAACCAAAGAATGAATTTTAGGAACAAATGGAGGTTGTGAGCAGAATATATTTATTGAGAGAAAGAAAGCTCCTGTCCAAGAGAGGGACAGGAGGGTGCCCAAGCGGGTAGTTCCCCCTCTTTTCATCTTTTAAAATTTTTTCTTTGTTTAAATCAGGCATCATGCACCTCATGAACATTTTTCATTGAATTGTAGTATTTTTTAAAATTTCACTTACTTTTGGATTATACATGTTAACAAACTATCACAACACTTACGAAAGCAGTCACAACATAGAAGACCATCATGATATCTAATAAAAATGAAAACATTTGTTTACAATAATTTTGTTATCATTTTTATTACATGCTTGTAATACATGATGACTGGCTTCATGAGGGGGAATTGCTGCACATGCATTACATCTTAAATCTTTCTATATTCCCTTGCCCTACTCACTAATATGTAAGATTACTACCTCTAAGAATAAAAAAGAACATGAAACATGCTTTATTTTATATTAATAAATTGGATTTTTTTAAAAATTCTATCTAATTTTGGATTATACAACATGTTAACAAACTATCACAGCACTTACAAAAGCAGTTACAACATAGAAGACCATCATGATATCTATCGATCTATCGATCTATCGATCTATTGATCTATCGATCTATCTATCTATAAAACACCCCAACTGGCTAATCAAAATTCACAAATTATAATAAAAATATAGTACAGCCATATGTAGTTAGTTGTTTACTTGCCCTTGCATGGGTATTTACTTTGATGCAAATAGATATGAATAAAAATAATTCAAAGTACCAAAAGTTTGTAAATTCATCATATATGGAAAATAGCCTATATTTTGCAGTAAAAAAAAACTTGGTTTAAGAGGCAAGTTCATAATTTACCACTAAGAAGGCTGTAGGACATGACCAGATATGATTTTAATGCTTGTTCCTCTAATAGCTTATTGGTTGGAAGTTTAATCTCCATCACCACAGTGTCGGTAGATGGAACCCAATGTCCACTATTGCTCAGACCTCATGAATAATGGTTGCCACAACAAAATTTGTGTTTGTCCTTTGTTGTTTTGGAGGATACAGCATCTAGGATTCCATCTTGGAGGCAGAGACCAGGCCACTAGCAGACATCAAATTTGCCAATCTTTTTATCTTGAATTTCCAGAACTACAAAAAATAACCTTCCATCACTTATAAATGAATGCATCTCAAGTATTGTGATAAGGTCACAGAAGATACTGTCCAATATCTCACTGAACCAGCTTCATTATTACTACGATGCTTTGATATAAAGCTTACTAGGTGTGAATAACATTTGTAATATCCAATCATGTTTTCCTATCAGTCTATCTTTAACCTCTTCTCAGGCTCTGTACATTTTTGGAGTAGAAGACTTATGCAACTGTTCATTCTATATACTACTAAATTTTTCTCTAGCCACCAGGATGGCAGAGATACAGGAAGGTAGTCTCCAAGGCTGTTTGTTACATGAAACATTTTAAATGAGAAAGATTTTATGTAGAAAGAATTACTAAACAAAAGAACCATTTTTTCTTATATTCTTATGGGTAGGATAACAGAATGCTTCTTATTTTTTGAGTACTTCTTTCATAAACACTTCATAGAAATCTTAAGAAATAATTTTCACTTTAACTGGACACTATTGATACAGATAGATGATAGACAGAAAGATAGATAGATAGATACATACATACACAGACAGACAGACAGAAAAATGATAGATATAACCAATGTTTGTCAACACATTCGTTCTATTATAAAATTTTGCCTTTTCAGGCTGTCTGTAAGGCTCTACTATTCACAAGAGCAATTATATTATTTCCACAGGGAAATAGTAGCACTTACGATTGTAGGTAACTTTCCAAGAACTTTATTACTAGCTGACAATAAAGTTGAAAAAATTTACACGCAGATGGACTATTGTTTTTGTTTAAAATAAGCAAGCGAAATACTTTGTGCATTTTAAAGCTACTAGAGCAAGACACTGCACAGCCTCTCCAAAGGTCGTCTAAGGATGATTTATACTAAGACATTGTCAGTATGAAAGAAGAGGAGGGATGGCTTCTCTTTTCCATTCCCTACTCACCTTGTGACATACGGAGGAGTAATGACAACATAGGCAGTAAATCTGAGTCCTAAGATAAACAAAACTCCAGTTACAATCTTATTTGAAGATCAGACATATGGATAAACACGGAGCACTGAAACAATAAGTTTAGTGGAAATACAGTTTTACTCTAGAGTACTAAAACACAGTGTTCTAGGAAAATACTCTTTCAAAACTCTTGACTTACTTTAACTAACAGAATTCAGCAGCTGTTACTGATGTAGCTGTTGATGACAGGTTAAGTAAACAAAATATTAAGGTATGCTTTCATTAGGAAAATAAAATTATGCTTCTCTTTTTTATTTAACACTTTAATGAGAAACAAATAGCAATTAGACAGTTTCAAAACCAATTAGTAAGACAGTTTCAATAATTAATACATTGCATATTGTTGTCTTTTTAGAGGTTATTCATATTAAAAGATGCAGACAGGATATCCTGTCCACAAACATTATTAGTACAAATCTTTGTATTCATTGAATTAACAGAAAGGAACTGTATATCTATCCTATTTTGAATATACAAATACAAAATAGTTCACGTGTATTCCCTTTTTGGTTTAGTTTTGTCAGAGATGGTTATTCCATTGCCATTTAAATATTGCACATGCATGAATTCAGCAAAATAATCCAATATAGTCCGGTAGTCCATAATAATAGTGGCTTTTCCATAGAACTGGCAAAGTCAGAAGTTGTTGACTTGAGCCTTTTGCAGCTCAGCATATTAACATGGCTTTACTCTTTATACCTCATTTTTATACTTTTCGGATGGTTAAGACCAAGAGAAAGCAAGATCTATATAACAACAAATATAACTTTTATATCTGACAAGCTCAATCAAATCCCCTCAGTATTTATCCTGAAATCCTGTACCACATTTTGTAGATTCTTTGTCAGTGTCAGCCACGTGGATGAGTCACTGCCATTGTTTGATTAATTTTCTCTGTGTGAAAGGCTGAGAGAATGTTTTCACTCCATGTGACTTTCTTTAGGCACAGTCTACATTATTGGTCACTTTCCTCTGTGGCCACATAATCTCCTGGTTCAGAAAATTTGGGACACAACTGAGTTACATAATGTTACAGTATAGGTTCCCTATGTCTTGAGTCTTCACTGACCTTGAAAGACAAGGGCCAAAATGTTGGATGTCCTTGCAGCCCTTCCTTTTCTCTAATATTTGGTTTGCAAACTTAGGTTGTTAACCCTCCAGAAGAGAAACATTATTATTACCCTACAATATAGTCAGTTGAGCTTAACCTCACAGTCATTCTTCTTTTCTGGCCATTCATATATCCCACTACTTTTAAAATATTTTTAATGTTATTTCCATTGTAGAATTCACTGAGTGCTGTATGGCACTCATTGGTTCTTTCATTTACTTATTTCATTTATTCTTAAATTATTATTTAAGACTAAATTATTATTTATCCTGTCTCTTTCATTTATTCTTCAAGTAGTCTGAATAATTCCTAAGTAGCATATGATTGAAGCTCTTCATGTTTCATACTCATATAGAAGCATAAAAAATAGTGTTTAAGACCAAGGTAAAGCAGGACCTGTGCAACAAGAGTTGTAGCTTTTGGGTCTGAGAAGGTCAGTGAAATCTCCTCAGGATTTATCCTGAGATCCTGTACCTCAGATTGTAGAACCTTTGTCAGTGCCAGCCATGTGGATGAGTCAC
>NW_004524620.1:5827212-5828469 GCF_000260255.1 Octodon degus | reverse complement strand
TATAAAGAAGACAGTTTTGAAAAGGATGAGATATGGGTCATTTTTCTGTGACAAGAAATTTATTTCATGATGAAGCAATTACATAGCGTTTCATGGAGCTTGAAAATAAAGGTTAAGTGATGAGCATCATTCCAGAAAGAAAATATTTTTCATAGATCCTTATTTATGTAATAACTATGAATGCTGTTTGTGATTTTTTTTTTTCTGGAAAGAAAATTGACCACAAAAACTGGTTTGATCTACATTTGTACCCATCAACAGCATTTTAATTACCAGCAATAATACAAAAATAAGCAATAGAGGTTTATTTTATTTGATACAGTTGAAGTAGCAATGGAAACATTTGTTGATTTTGTAAGTAAAAAAGTAAATTATAACTGTGAAACTTGAACACTGCTTTGAAATTAGACAATAAGACAAATTTCTTAATTAGGTCTTAGGAAGATTATTGTCAGAAGTGCAACTTTTAGATATTTTAAAGATAAATTGTTTATGTGATTTGATAATTCACATATTCCCTTTTCTCTATAAATAGTATCGTACAAAAGTCAAGGAGAAATAGGATGGTTTTAATTTTGATCAAGTACAATTAGTTGATTAGGATAAAAAAGTCTTGCCAACAAAATAGCAAGTGTTTAATAATAGGTTTTTTTTTTTTTCATTATCTTGAAAATTTTGCACAGGAAACTTTTGGTAAAAGATGATGAGGTTTTTCATGCAATTTTAGAGAATTTTCATAGAAGCAATGGCACCTCATATTATTAAAGAAAACCATATTGTGCAGTGTATTTGAGAAATATTGGAGAAAAGCCTAAACTTGTGTGGGCATGTGTACGATACTGAGAAAGTTCCAATTGGAATGATGTAAGGAATGAACAAAGTCAATTAATGCAGGAAGATAGCCATCCTGAAGGCAATTTACTACGCTATGGTTTGTGTGTATTGGTCCTCCCAAATCCTCATGCAATCATTGAGGCACAGCCCTACAATTGGTGATTAACTTATGATCCAAGGCTGGGATTATGGGTCTGAGTACTGCCGGGATTATGTGAGTGCTCCACCCAGCCAGGGGCAGACGGCCTGCATGGAACATGAGAGAAGCAGAGACAGACTTGCTCCCGGGAGCCTCTTGGCTGCTACTCCTCCCTTGCTCTCTGCTCTTTGCCGCTGCCAGGAAAGTTGCTCTGTGCCACGTGCCGCTCTGCCTTGGAGCCGGCCGAGTATGGACTGAAACCTGCACTGACTCTGAGCTAAATA
>NW_004524620.1:5809633-5819915 GCF_000260255.1 Octodon degus | reverse complement strand
TATATTACAAAAAAATAAATTGTGTGAATATTTTTCCTGTATTTTAGGGAAGGGTCTACAGGGAGTTCAGAGTCTCACCACTAGATTGGACTCATAGTGCTTCTCCTTTTACAGCCTCCCAAGTGCTGGGATTAAGTTGGAAACTCTGAAATGCTCTCCATTATCTACTTATTTAATCTTATAAATTCTTTATGAACAAGCTTTGATTGTGTTCAGAGATATATATGGTTGTCTCTGAACTTATTCAGGTAAACAAGTGTAACTATGTTGATCTCAATCAAATTGCTTCAAGAAAAACAATCCTGTAGTCGCTTTTGAAGACAAGGTAGAACAATGCCTGATCTTTGGGTTGTGCCTAATATTTCCATGAACACAAGAAAATAACATTAACTCATGATCCTAACTGCTTTATCCATGTGTTCACTCTACTTACATGAAATAAAAATCTGGAGAGTCACATGGAGAGAAAACATTCTCTCAGGCTTTCACAGAGAGCAAACTGGTCAAGCAATGGCCTTGACTCATCCACATGGCTGACACTGACAAAGGATCTACAAAGAGTGGTACAGGGTTTCAGGGTAAATCCTGAGGGGATTTAACTGATCCTTGGCAGATACAAAAGTTACATTTCTTATTATATAGGTCTTGCTTTATCTTGGTCTTAACCAACCATCAGAAAAGTATAAAAATGAGGTATAAAAAGTAAAGCCATGTTAATATGCTGAGCTGTAAAAGGCTCAAGTCAACAACTTCTGACATTGCCAGTCCTATGGCTAACCCAGTACTATTATGGACTACTGGACTATACTGGATTATTTTGCTGAATTCATGCTTGTGCAATATTTAAATGGCAATGGAATACCCATCTCTGACAAAACTAAACCAAAAAAAGAATACAAATGGAGGACCATTTTGTATCTGTATGTACAAAATAGTTAGGATAGATATACAGCTACTTTCTCTTAATTCAATGAGAAGAAAGATTTGTACTAATAGTGTTTGGAAAGGATATCATGTCTGCATCTTGTACTATAAATAAACACTATGAAGACAACAATATGCAATGCATTACTTATTGAAACTGTCCTACCCATTGGTTTTGAAACTGTCTCATTCCTGTTTGTTTCTCAATAAAATTAACAAAGTTTTTTAAAAATGTATTTCTTTTTTAAATACTGGACTTTTTCTTTTTGTTTTACTTTTTTTGTTTGTTTGTTTTTGTCTCTTTGAGGTAAGGTCTCACTGTGCACTCTAGGCTGGCCTCGAGTTCACTTTGTACTGCAGGCTGGTCTTGAACTTGCAATTATCTTCCTACCTCAGCCTCCTGAGTGCTGGAATTAGAGATGTGTGCCAGCAAAATAGTGGACTTTTTCTAAGGACTATACACAGGCTAAAAAGACCAAGTAAATTTTACTATTTTCACAACCTTTTAAAAATGACTTTTTTTTTCAAATGTTAAATAGGAAACAAAACATAAAATTAGAAATCAGAGTCTACAAATTTGTAATATTGTTTGTTCCTATTGCCATTTCCTATAGTTTGATAATTGGTTTCTGCTTTTTAATTTTATTAATTTTTATTAACAGGACATGAAAGGGTAAGATGTAGTATTACCTTATAGTATTATATAATAGAAATTCCAAAACTCTGATTTCTTACCTTATAGTATTATATTGCTATAAGATAAAATCATTTTAAATGAAGTGATTCCCTCTGTAGGTTAAACTTTGGATTGCAGAGCCAATTTGAACAATTTTTTTTTAAATTTCTGATTTCTAGCTTCTCATATATAATTTTTACTCTTCTCAGTAAGGCCTAATTAACATTCATCTCGTACCTGCTCCACTAGGTCAACAAATACGATTTTAGCAATCCCAATCAATATGCTCCACAGCATACTGAACAAATTATAGCTGCAGGCATCTCCAAATTCTAGGGTTAGTCCAGGAAAGCAGAGTAAAGAAAAGAGCCACATCCCAAGCTCTGAGTGAGTAATAATATTAAATATAGTGATAATAACATTGACAATAGTGATCAGAATGATACTTAAATTTTGAATATACATTAGAAACAAGGCTAGATGACTTTCATAATTTATCTCTAATTCATGCAGTGGTGCTTCTTCTAGCTTGTAGTTGATAAAATATTTTCTGTCCTTAAAACTATTCTTAGAAAAGTAAAGCTTTTGTAAAAACTGCATTGAGATGCAGCTTCTCAATATGCAAGTGAATATCTGTAAAAACTGTGCAATTTTGGTTGTGCATCAAGCAATCATAGTAGGACAGTCCAGTATGATAAACAAGCTGGTAGCACTTTCCTCTGTGTTTGAAGCAGAACTCTCCAGGTTAATGCCATTACTCTAATGGCTTCAGTTTCAGAAGCTTGCCTATTGCATAATAAAATCACTCGTTAGAATTATTATTGCTCATAAACTGTTTAAATCACAAAATTTGGGCCAGCCAGATAGCTCAGCAAATTAAAGCACCTGCTTAGGCAGACTCAGGGACTGGGGTTTCAATTCCCAGCATAATGTCCTCAGGGCACACTGAGACTGCAATTGAGACTGGGCATGGTGGTGTGCACCTGTAATCCCAGCACTTAGGAGGCTGAAAACAAGAGGATCACTCCGAATTCAATCTGTGTAGTGAGACCCTGTAGACCTTGTACTAAACACATTCTTAAAAAAGACAAAATTTATATAAATTTTCACATATTAGTGGCAATTAGAACCAAAATTAACTCAAACTCAAAACTATTCTGAAAACATTTGAGAGCTATGCATATATACTTTGAAAGGTCAACTGTGATTTAGAAATAATAAGACATAAATGGTTTTATATTGCACTTATATTTCCATTCTTCGAAGATTTAAGAAATTAAAACTTTGGAACTGGTAGAAAATGCTCATATTTTAAAATAAGGTTATCTTACAAGTACACATATCAACATATCTTAAAACCAGAAAAGGTTTTTATTTGAATATTTCTAATTTATATATTTTATTACCAAAAGTAACAAAAAGATTTTTGAGACAGGGTCTCTGTAACTGAGGCTGACCTTTCCCTCAATATGCAGTCCAGGCTGGCCGCAGGCTCACAGCCATCCTCCTGCCTCAGCTTCCTGAGTGTTGGGATTGTTGGTGTGTACCACATGCCCAGCCCAGATGTTCAGATAGGCCAGTTTCTAAAACTACTGCACCAGACTCCTAAACTAGTTAGGTGAGAGCTTTGAACACATATTTTTAAAATAGCTGCTAAGACATTTATGCCAGTAATGCAAAAACGGTAAAGCATTTCACTGAAAACTGGAGGGACTACTGATGATTTCTCTCTATATTCTAACCTTATTAAAATGGATAAAGTTCCCTACTAGTATTCTGTCTACTTTGTTAGCTTATTCTGCCTAAAGGAGGGAAGTATGACCTGAGTGAATGCAACGTGATCTCTAGGAAAATGTGGTCCTCTTTGTTACATTCAAAGAAGGGCAAGCACGATTTTCCAGGTCACCTTCTTCTCCCAAAAGCAGGATTCCCTTTATCCGGTCCTCTCCTGGGCTGGCCCGGTTTTCATTTGTTTATTCTCATCACACTTCAGATGAACAGGCTGGCAAATGTAGTATATGCCTTCTTTCTGTGGAGACATAATTTTAGAAAAAGAAATTATAGGATGGTTTCAGCCAGAAGAGAAATCCTAATCTGAGTCATCCCACAGAGTCCTTGATGTGAGGTTGTGTGGCAGCGATGCAGACGGGTGAAGGGGATCACAACTCCCACTCGCAGTACGTAGGATTCATTAGCCAAAATCCTGAGGTGTTCAGGGGTGATTCCTCAGGAGACTTGACATTTACAATGGGAAAGGCTTTATGAAAGAAAGAAAATAAATATTCCCAATTTGCCTTTATAAGAAAAGACTTAAACATAGTTCTGTCACAGACATTACAATCGGTTTTGCCTGCATATATTGGAAATATGGCCAATATTTTGTTTTTCAGTGCAATGTTTACATTATCAATGGCATAAATACAAACTTTGTTGCCTCACTTAATTAAAAATGCATAATTATTATATTTATGTCTTTCTTCTCCACAATCTCAAGTTCCTTGATGATTTTGTAAATTAAATAAAGTGCACAGATTTATCAAAAAGGCTTATTCTGGCATATGTCTCTTTATCAGTGTTCTTACACTCAATTAGATGTACTCAGAGAAAATAAATGTTTGTGCTAAATCTCTAAATATTTTCTATCCTCTTAGACCTCTAAAATGAACTTGCATTGGATGCCCCAGTTCAGATTGTTTTACGGGGTGCAATATAGAAATAAGATGCTTTAGTTTACAATCACTACCCCAGCCTGACAAAAATTGCTTAAATTAGTTTTTATCCCAAGTTTTCATGAAGATTTTCTGTTTCTGTAACTGCTATTATTGCAAAATTTCCTTAACCATATTGAAGTTTTGTGTTTAAATATGGCGACCGTCAGCAGTACAGCACAGTTTTTGTGTGCTTGCCTGGTAAGTGCAGCGTAATGCAGCACTGAAGAGAAAGACACTGACCAAAACACTCGACTCGGGCTGAGGGGATGGCTTAGGGGCAAAAGCACGTGCCTGGCAAGGGTTAGGTCCTGAGTTTGATCGCTGGTATACACACACACACACACACACACACACACACACACACACACTAAACTAGACTTTATCAACCTAAAATAATTTTCCACTGAGAAAATTTGAAAAGAATACTACACTTTGTTATTTACTTTTCTCAGAGGTTTTCTCAGATGTCAAAGGAAAGAACGAAAATGTGAGGAGGTTGGAAATGAATATATCATGTGTGTTAAAGTTGATTTAATTAAAGAAGAACAGGTGCCCCATCCAAAATATGATCCATCTACCCCTATGTTCTTTTCTCTCAAATGTAATGAGCTAGTTTTCACAGAGATGGGACTGGCTGAGCTGTTCAATTTTGATTTTATTTTGAGTTTTACTTGAAAAGATTCAAAATGTCATTCAGAAATACTCATCAAAAAAACAGAGAGAGAAAATGCTTAGACAGGAACAGATCTAGACAACAAATCAACAGAAATACAGTCTGGCATGAGAAGTTGCTTCTTCCACTTAATCTTTTCCTGTTAAATTAAAAAGAAAACTGATGTGAGGTTATGTTAAAATGGTAAGTGTGAAATCAATGTTGTTAATCATCTGTGAAAAAGAAATGACTGTAAAATATTGATGATCCCTAAACACTGCAAGGAACTTCAGATTTCAACTTTGTGAAAGATTAGTATTAGAGCATCATCTTGATTAAAAAAAAAGGATTTAATAAAAAGAAGATACTCTCAAATTAACATAGTTACTCATAATCTGAATAGAGGTACTATATAAATAATAAGGTAACTTTGATGCAAAAGTGTATACATCTAACGCTGATATCAAAGTAGACGTATCAGAATAAGAAATAAAGAATCACAAAGCACGAGACAGCATTTCTGAAGGCTCCATAGCTTCAGCACAGGTCTTGCTCACATAAGAAGAGCAGATCTCATACCGTGAATAGCGTGTATTGCGTGCTACTTTGCTGCCCGGATGGGTTTGTACAACTCATGGTTTATACAGTTTTGCTTTCTTTTTCTTAAGGACCAAGAAGGAGAACGCCCGTGATCTCCTCTGCCTCAGGGCAGATGGAGAGGACAAACAACTGACATTTTAAAAAGAGCTAACATAGAGAAACATAAAATTGCAGAAGAAATCAAACTACTTACGATTTCTGTGGTGGGACTGAACAGAAGAGCCTTTTGAAAATTGTTCCTCTGGGGTGTACCGACTAGCGCAAGAAATTTTGATAGTGCCGGGGCCACCACCAGGTGAAGATGTAGTCCATTTTTACTAACTTGTCTAGCTACTAAGTACACTCGTGTGTCTTGTACTTAGCTCCATTTGTGCCATATTATACGAGACTTACTATGCAGAACTTTCTACCACTCCTGCTTCTCCATATGCAGTTTGTTTTACTTTTTTTTTTTTTTAGAGAAGGCTCTACAGGGTGCTCAGGGTCTCACTACTAGATCGGACTCCTAGTGATCTGCCTGTTTACAGCCTCCCAAGAGCTGGGATTACAGACCCGCACCACCACGCCCAGTGCCAATTGCTGTCTCAGCACACCTCAGGGGCAGGACCAGCACTGCAGGCCTGGGGATTGAACCCCTGGTCCCTGTGCCTGCTTGCAGGCACTTTAATCTGCTGAGCAATTTGGCCAGCCCTTCCATATGCAATTATTTTCAGGAAATTTAAGGTCATGTTTTAATTTATCTGCTTATCTCTAGATAATATGTTTAAATTTTTGTACATAACATTTTATATTTAATGTTACTTATTTACTGTTTTTAAAGATGAAAATATAACTCTTCCCTGATAAAACTGAATATATATCCATGACTTCCATTCTGTTCAGATGAGTATGAAGGAAACTATAACATGAACAGCAGATGTATGTGGCATATATATATATGTATGTATGTATCAAGGAGTGTAATATGTTTTTTTTGGCAGAAACAATCATTTTCTTTGAAACAAAAAGCTAAACTTAAATTTAAAATAAATGCTGTTGAAGTTTTAAAAATGTAAGTATATTTTGGGGTAATTATATAAAATGTATAATTATGTTATAATTTATGTTATAAATTATTCTTATATATCAATACATATTTAAGATATGGCAGAGAAAATATCAAATAATAAGAATATTTTATACTGTCTAGCTTTGTGAAACAGTAATAATTTTATTATTTTAATTACTCATCTTTATACCACTAATAGAAATGTAAGTACTTTGGCTATAATATGATTTTATATTTGTCACTCTTTATAACCTACCTAGTTAAACTGAGAAATATTTTATTTGATTCAGAAACACAAAAGACAAAATGTTCTGGTCATTCATAGTGAAAAATTAAATTCATACATGTAAAATTTATCTTCATATGATAATTAACTGTTAATGTTTTATGCAAAAAATTGAGTTTGACTTTTCTCTTTTGAAAATGTTCAAGCCTGATTTTGTCTGACAATGTATGTATATATTAGATGTTCCCATAATGAGTTATGCTTTTGTTTTTCTGTTTCTAAAATATATCTATTACTTTTTCATCCTGAAGCTTCGGCAGTGTTGTTCAACATGTAATCGTTCATGCAAGTGGTCTATCATTAGTAAAATAATGAAGAGTACTTGAATAATTATTTCTGGGTACAGCTTGTGAATTAATAATGCTTGCAAATGTATTGGTTGTGTTCTTAGGACTCTACAATCAGTGTGACACTTTTATTAAGGTAATTATACAGATTGGATAAGACCAGAGTGAAAGTTAGTTTTTCTCTGTGACGATCCTAACACTATTCACAAGGAAAGTAAACCAGTTTCTTATTTGGAGTATAACATGATCCTACGATTTATATCTTGCAGCCTATTATTTCATAGACGACGTTGTATAGTGTTGAGGTGTTGCGATCTCTCCCATATCAGGGCTTCCTTACATTTGGGGCGCTGTGTTCTATCCCTCCGCAGCTCTTGAAGTTTCCAGGCTGGTGACTGGTGTAGGACGCAGAAAGGAAGATGGGGTCAGGGGGCGCGCCCTCTCCTGGTGGGCGCCAGGAACTGCGCCACCTGCAGCGCGTTTGCGCGGACCCTCCTATGGGCAGGAAGGTGCGGGCTGGACGAGGCAGAAAGGACCGCCCAGCCGGACTTCTGCCCCGCTGGACGCGTGTGTCCGCGTTCTGCACATGTGATTGGGGTGTGCACACAGCGCGGCCGCCCCCACGCGGAGGAGGGAAGGGTTTTTTGTTTAGAAAAGGAAAAGTGTTTAACCACCATATTATGTTTCTAGTTATTCAGAGACTATGTCTATTCACATAAAGGCCTTCGTTTTTAATTTGTTGCAGAAAGAGATTTTGATGTGAAGAGTTGTATCATTTTGTTCATTTTAGACATGCTATTAATTACATGAAACTCTGTCTAATGTTCTTAAAATAAGTAACATTTTGTATAGACTGTGATTTAAAGAAAAAGTTCTTGTGATTAAAAGAAAAATTTAGGGGGCCAGAGAGATGGCTCAGTAGAATAAGTGCTTGCCTGGCAGGCGGAAAGACCTGAGTTCGATCCCCAGCTCCGCCGAAAAAAAAAAAAAAAAAAAATGTAATTATGCTTAAGTAAAATTAAGATTAAGCATTTTTAGGAGACTTTTTTTCATGGACATAATTCTGTATATTTAATCATTGTCTTTATTTGGATTTTGTGTCATTTTGAAAGCCATTTTGCAAGCATACCTTATTTTCTTGCTATGTGTGATGCATCGTTGTCGCGCAGGCCAACTCTGGGCGTGGATACATGTCCAAATGGTCCACAGGGAAATCTTTGTTTTAATGGAAGTGTATGTTTAGAGCTAGAAGATAGAAGTCATAGTGTCATATTCACAATTTTCATGTCATTTTATTTTAGCTTAGTAATAATTTCTTTTGTGAATTCTCATCACAGTTTCGATCTTTTAGTTATTTCTTTGGTACACGGTCTCACTACGCAGTTTGAACTCATAGTGATCCCTCTGTTTTAGCCCACCCAGCACTGGGATTACAGGTGTGCGCCACCATTCCCAGTCTGAGTGGACCGCTCAGCGCCCCCGGGGGATGGGCGGGTGTGGAACGCTGTTGCAGGGATTGAACCCGGGTCCCTACGCCTTCCAGGCAGGAGCTTAGACTGGGGAGCTAGCTTCCCAGGCCTCTAATTACTTTTTTAGTAAGATTACTTATGTAACTGACTTAAAATAATATACTCAACTAACTTTTTGTAAGAGATATTATAGACAATGAAATTGATTTTGATACTTTTTTCCTCTTTCTAAGAACATTAAAATTTTTTACATAATTTTTAAAAAGTCTTTTATTTATTTGCTTACTTGGTACAGGGTCTCTCTCCTGCAGTAGAATTAACACCTGAGTTCAATCCCTGGGACCGCAGAGACTCACAGTGATCCTCCTGTCCCTGGCTTTCAGCTCTGGGATTGCAAGCATGCGCCACCACACCCTGTTTGGGTGCCCAGTACCCAGGGCCCCAGGGCCAGCACAGCATGCAGCACCAGGGATCGATCCAAGGTCCTTGCACTTGCCAGGCAGGCACTTAGACCGCTGAGCTATCTCCCCAGCCCCTGTGCCCATTTTACAGTAACACGTACAATTATTTTACTTGGCGATTTTTGTGACAGAGTCTCATTGTATATTTCATGCTGGTCTTGCCCTCACTAAGTGGCCCAGCCTGGTCTTAAACTCACTCCCGTCTCCTGCCTTACCCTCCTGAGTGCTGAGATTACACGACTGTGCCACCACGGCCAGTTTAAAAAACATGGACTTTATTAGTTTGCTTTCATGGGTCTATTTTTTTTTTTCATTCTATTTCAATACTTTTGTATTTCTATACTTTTGTTTTGTCGGCAGCAGGGATTGAACTCAAGCGCCAGTTCTACTGCACTATCTCCCCAGCTCGGTTCTTCTTATTTCTATTTTTAGAATAATTTCCTGGCTGGGCATATAGCTCTGTGACATAAGCACCTGCCTGGCAAGTGCGAGGTCCTGCGGTTGATCCTAGTAGCCAAAAAAGAAAAAAAAAGGTAAGAACATTTTCCAGTTGATGGTATTTTATACTTATATGGTTTTTATACTTAAAATTTTGAGAATAGTATTTTGTAAGTGTTCTATGGTTATTTAAAAATATTTTCTATTTCTTCTTGTAGAGTTTTGGGGAACACATTTTTATGAAATAGATCTCTAGAAAATTATTACTTCTAAATAATTTTATTATTCAAATATCTAATAGGTTGATATATTTTATTTTTCTGTTGGCAGATTCTTTTATATTAGGAATATTGATCCGTCTCGCTATGCCTGTAGATATTCTGCTTTCTTAAAATTTTGCCACATTTTGCATTCTAAATTTGTCAACAATGGTTGACAAAATCAGTTTGATAGTGTCACTTTGTCAGTCAGTTTGCTTGATGGTTACTTCATAATTATTTATATCATTTCTTCCCGTATTAAGCTAATTGCAGTAGCCTTATTTTGAGATTTATCTATTTTCATGTGTATGTTCCAATTTTTTGTTTTAAAACTTAATTTTCTTTAATAACATCCATGTACCTTATTAAAATAATTTGAGCAAAGATGTATTCATGTATTTTTCATGTGTATAAATAAGACATCAAGTGTATTGCTATATGAATAATTTGTGTATTACTGATCTAGAGCT
>NW_004524620.1:5802676-5808428 GCF_000260255.1 Octodon degus | reverse complement strand
TTTATTTTTAAAAATTAAAACCCAAACTTTGTTGAAGTACAAAATGCAAGACATAACAGTATATATTGAGAAAGAAATTACTTGATCTCTCTTGTCCCATTTATTATCCATAGTTCTATCTCATATGGTACATAATCTTGTCATGTTCATTCTTACAGAATAGGTTGTGGCATTTTGTTATTTAGTCACAAATACTATTAACATTATTAAGACATGATATTGATTTTTAGTTATTCTTCTAATAAATTAATACTGAAGTAGATATTCAGTAAATGAGCTGCATTTATTGATGTTTAAATTCACATAGTGATGATAGAGTCATTCATTAATCAACATTTTAAAGAAATGCTTTAAATTTGAATTTATACATTTTAGTTATGTATTCTAACATTAAGAAATGACCTGACAATTGGCACATTCATATCTCTATATACTTATGCTTGCCATGTAAATGAAGAAAACTCAGAAATTTCAAACTTTAAAATTAATGGACTCCTTTGACCTTTGGTAGCAACACTGCCAATATTTTTTTCAGCCAGTAGAAATATCATTGAATATTTATATGGCTCAATATGTTTCTGTGCCCAGACATATTAGAAAAATAAATTATTGCCTCAAAGTAAAACTGAGAAATGTATATGATTCTCACAAAGTTAAAAACAACAGCAATATCCAAAAAGTTAGCAAAGTACCAAACTTCCTTTGTGTGATCATAGGATGATTTTTGAGCGCCGTATAGAGCTCTCATCCTGACACATGGCTCGTAATATTTTCTGTCAAAGAAGCAGCTCAATATGCAATTTTTTTTATGTCTACAGTAAGGCTTTCCTATTTGTATTTAAGACTTCAACCAGTTTGCTTTTGTCCATTCTGTTCTCTGTTATTTTAAATACTGCTTTAATTATGACTTCCTAGCTGTTTTAAACTTCCCAGGACATTTTCTCTTCTATAACTACATACATTTTACATTCAGGTGAAACCATTAAAATATTTTTCAGCTTATTGGGAATTACTCTAATTCCTCTTTCACAATACCTTTATACATAATAAAAATGATAACACAAATTATTGATGATTTTAAATAAATTATACAATTGCTTGTGGAAATCATTTGCATGTAAATTTTTTAATACACTTGAATGCATATGGAAATGTTGACTTATTCTAACCCCTTTTCAGTGGGCACTACTTTTACAAATCTCATTAGAATAAGGTTTACTTAGATTTCATTAAGCTGGTTTCTCATTTTATCATCCACCTAAGCTTTAATTCTAGTTGGAATCTTTCCTTCTACTAACTGATCTAATATTATTCTCACTCATGGATCAGGCTTAAACCTTCAATATCCTCTTTGTTGGGTCTATCTTATGGCCAGTAAAACACCTCTGTGGAGTCCATTTTCACTTAATTCTTTATAATACCTAAATCTGTCTTTATCTCATTTCTGAACTTCACACCTTGAATTCACTTACAGAGCAGTTGTATGTTATCACAGGCTCCATTCAAATTCACAAAATAAAATCTTTCAGCTACTTGGAGTACCATCACTGGTTCAAGGTTCATTGTGCTCTTTCTCCATAAACAGCACAGAAAACCATCCAAACTTGCCAAAAACCAGTAAGCCATCCTTTATAAAGACCTCTGGTTACCTATACTAGTCAGTTTTACATTACTGAGGAAATCAATATATTAAAAAGTAAAGGTCTGTTTGAGCTCTTGATTCTGGTAGTTTCCTTCCAAGGTCTTTTGGCTCCATCTCTCTGGGGCAGTGTGAGGAAACAAAGTATGTAGCAGAGGAAGCTGCTCATTGGGCAGCATCCAGGAATCAAACAGCAGCACAACCCACAATAGCTAAGTCTTGGAAGGGTCCTAGGTGCTCATCCACAGGTGAATGAAGAAAATGTGGTACTCACACCCAATGGACTAGGGCTCCACTCTGAACATGAATTTGGCTTATGTGTAACTGCACAAGGCATGGAATTCAACCAGACACATAAGCTTATTATCACATGATTTCACCTATATGAGAAACTCAGATCATAACCAAAGAGCAAATTAAGGACAGATAACAAAAAGAGGAAGATCTTTCCCCCAAGTGAAAGAGGACCAAGAAATGGAATAGAGAGGGCGGGGAGAGAGAGAGGAAATAGAAGACATTGATCTACATCCTGTGTGTATACCGTCTCCACTCAAGGAAGGCAAAATCATGTGCTGCAAGCATGTATCGTGAAAAACAGAAGAGGAACAACAGATGGATGGGAGAAGGGGAAGGAACAGAGGGGTGTTATGTTTACGCACCAACTCTCCACAGGAATGTAAGTAAACATTATATACCTCAAACATGTACCTATAGGAAAATGACCTGAAAAAGAGAAATAGTGATGAGGGTCTCAATACTCCTTTCAAAGTATCCCACATGGCCTAAAACCTCCCTGTACACTCCATCAGTTAAAGATTCTCACAACTTTCCAATAGTGCCAAGCTGACAATAGGCTTTAATACGTAGCTCTTGGGGAGCCATTACAGTTCCTAACTACACCCTACCCCCACATAGACTTCCACTCACTGCCATCTCCACTCCCACAGGGACGTTAGTAATGGTCTCTCCTCCTTAGGTTACCTCATCTAGACAGTTCCTGGACCTAAGCTGAGCTAGGGACCAATCTAAGGAAGTGAGAATTCGAAGGACAGGCATTTTATAAGAAATAGCAATTATTTTTCTGTTCAATAATATAGATTATACCTAATTCGAGCATGATTTTCCCTTTCATGTTTGCACTTTGTTTTTTTCCTTGAAATGTATCTCAAAGAACAAAAAAACTTAAATATTCTAATATGACAGATAACCTAACATTGGTATCTACATCAAAATAGCAAACATGATATTGCTGCTTTTCAAATAAAAAATAAAGACATAAGAAATGATTATACTTAAATGTTTCATAGAAAATAATTCCAGTGTAGCCTGTGATGTAGTATATGTAAAATGTGAAGGATATAAAACTAAAATGGAAGAAAAAATATAACTGGAAAGAAAGAAAATGGGCACATACATTTTAGTTTTATAATGCTTTATCTTGTCCATTTTTTAAAGTAGAGAACACAGAGCTTTGAAACATGCTGTTTGTATTCAAATTATGGGTGTAACTTCTGCAACTTTAGAAAGCATTTTAACCACTTAAAAATTAGCTTCCTTATATGTTGATTTTTTTAGCAAAAAACTGAACTCTGCAGGGAGAACAGTTCAAAAATACTATTCTAATCACTTTATAATTTTAAAGAGTAATCTATGGACTGCACTTACAATATCTCCTAGGCTGAATCTAAAATTGAATCCTGGACTACACGTAATATTGATGTACTTAGTATCAGATATTGTTAGCTAAGATTAACAAGGTAAAGGAGGAGATAGAGTTTTCTTTTTATTCCTTCAGTTGAATCTTAATTAATAGGTAAAATAATGCTAGGAAATATTCCTTTGGACAAAGGGTCAGCATACACTGTAATCTGAAGACAGACAGGTTAGCTGTGTGTACTCACCCAAAGTTGAGGACATTTTTGTTTTTCCCAGAACCACTTTCTTCATGCCACATTTAATAGGTAGACTTATGGCTACCGATTTCCTCATCACATTCCAATGAACACTGTATGAAATTTAACTCTTGCCAACCTGTACACAGCAGTAGTTCCTTCAATGACAACATGGCAAATGGGTGAGATTTCCCTAGGAAAGAAAACCTGGCCATTTTCAGCAAATATGAAAATCAGTGTACATACATTTTACCTGACAATCAACATGGCCCATCAACTTGAACAGTTAATCTCAGAATCTTATAAACATAAAACATTCTTTTTTTTTGTTTTGTTTTGTTTTTAGTGTATTTAGTGCAGGGTCTACAGGGTCTCACTGCATAAATCAGACTCAGAGTGATCCTCCTGTTTTCAGCCTCCCAAGTGCTGGGATTACAAATGCACGCCACCATGCCCAGTCTCAATCGCTGTCTCAGCGCACCCTGGGGGTGGGGGAGAGGAGGCCGGGGTGGCTTAAAACATCGTATGTTTTGAATTAAACAGTGAGTAATGTTACAACCCAATTTTATCCCTAACCTTCCTTCTCCTATTAAGATGCCCAGTTTTCAGCACAGGAGGGGTCTCTCTTGAACTGGATGAAATCAGATGAATTTCTTCTCTCAGTGCTCACTGGCTTCCAACTCTGGTATCTTAAGCACAAGTTTTAACCAGTAGGTTGTATGCCTGTTTTGTGAGTATAATTTTGTTTTCATTGATTTGTAATCAGATGTGTGCCTGTTTTTCATTTACTCTTCTCAGGAATATATTACAAGCTTGAAGAACTTTTAATTGAGTTATTTATTCTTCAATCCCCCTCAGTGGTAGCGGCAGCATACTTAATTTGAAAAGCATATTGTTCTTAGAAAATGTAGTTATTAATAGAAAGATAGAATATTCCTGTGCCTCTGTTTTCTTACTAGACTATAATTATTAATGTGATTTAAAAATTGATGTAATTAATAAATAAACTTACGGTTTATTATCTTTTCATTTATTAAAGAAACAATGGCTATTTAAAATCATTGAACTGTGGAGGTAAATTCTCAGATATTTATTATGGTAATTGTGTGAAATATTTAATACGGTATTTAGTAAATATATGCAAAAGCAAATTGCATAAAGAGACTTCATCATATGCATTAATCTATGAAGCTATGAAGCAACCATTTATGAAACACATGCTGAGAGCGAAGGCATATCGTGAGACAAGTGAGCTGGTCTGCTCAGTCAGTAATCTATATATAGCCGTCTAACTCCATAAGGACCCCAAAATGTTGCTCAATGATTGAAAGTCATTTTGGGGTATATTCGAATGTTTTATGTGATCTGAATAAAATAGGACATTTACTAATAATAGAGCTTGTTGACTTATAGAAATGATCAGAATAATTATATTAGATTGAAATTAAAGATGGACGCTGTAGGTTGGCCAGAGAGCCCAGCGGATTAAAGCATGTGCTGAGGCAGCCGCAGGGTCCAGGTCTGATTCCTCTGTCTGCTGTGCCGGCCCCAACCCCGGGGCGCATTGAGACAGTGATTGCGACTGGGTGTGGTGGCGCACACCTGTAATCCCGGAGCTTGGGAGGCTGAACACAGGAGGATCACTACAAGTCCAATTTGTGTAACGGGATCCTGTAGCCCCTGTACTAAATACATTAAAAAACAAAGCAAATAAAGTCTAAAAGCAAGTAAAAACATTAGTTGGACACTGTAGTAATTGAAGTGGAAACTTGTAATAGGGCACCCTCTTCAGGCTTACAAACGTGCAGGTCTAGTTGCCCTGTTAGGAAGAATTTTTAGACTACTGTTTGCTCCAAGAGCTAACCTCCATCATTAAAAGTACGTATTGTACAGTTTTAGAAATCTTGCTCCCCATATTTTTCTACTAAAATTTGCCTTGCAAAATCAACTAATTTTTAAATAATCTTTGTACTTCAAAACATTTCTTTTATTATTTTTATTATTATGTCATTTTACACAGAAAAATTAGAAAAACAACAAAACAGATCCAAGACAGGCTACTAGGAGAGTAATGATGATACACGGGCTATTGTTATTTTAGTTGTTCAGAGTACATGATATAGGCATGAAATATTGTACAAACTGCATCAGCACAAACCTTATCTTTTAACGAATTTAGAGATACTAGCTGTATAAATATCTTAACTATCTGACACACACA
>NW_004524620.1:5799699-5800849 GCF_000260255.1 Octodon degus | reverse complement strand
TGTTTGAATAACACAGCTTATCATGAATGTCAACAGAGATGGATGTCACTTTCACAAAATCTGCACTTTTATATCTAAGGTCTTGGTCTTCTGTCACTCAAGGGAATAAGGCTAAAAACTGTTATGAGCACAGGTCACTTTTACTATGGATTTTTCAATCAAATTGCAATGAAAAGTCATAGACTTTGATCATGGACTGGGAAATCTGTGTTCCACATTCACATTAAATGTGCATAAAATGCATTATGAGGATTAGTGACATTCAATGAAGTTTTCTTCTGGAAAGAAATATTATAGGTGTTTGCAGAGATGGGGGACTTATTTATTTATTTATTTATTTATTTTTGGGACTTATTCATTTAACAAAACATTTCAACACCAGTGATCCAGAGGATAGAGAGAGGACATCACCACACTCACTTATGAAATTAGTTGCACAGGGCTGGCCAGACGGCTCAGCAGACTAAAGTGCCGGCTCACACAATGGGGTTCAGTCCCTGGTCCTGCCATGCCGGCCCCGCCCCTGGGGCATGCTGAGCCTTCAACTGAGACTGGGTGTGGTGGCGCACACCTGTAATCCCAGCACTTGGGAGGCTGAAGACAGGAGAATCACTATGAGTCCGATCTAGTAGTGAGACCTTGTATACCCTGTAGACTCTGTACCAAATACATTAAAAATAAATAAATAAAACAAAATTACTTGCATAGAATGAATTAATAATTTCTTCAGCTTATTATTGCACTACAACATGTTAGGATTGCTTTTTCTTTTGCAACTGAGGGTAAATTCACCAAACAGAAAAGCTATTCAAAGCATCCTCAAAAGACAGTTTGGTTCACTAATGCATAGTTTCCTTTGATGAGGAAATAATGTAGTGCATAGGCTGAGATGAGTGACAAATTTTCATCAGTGTAATTGGAATTAAATTCAGCACATGGGAAAAGTAAACTCAGAAATCTGAACATAAACACAGACTGTTCCAAGAGTCTATTTTTCAAATATAAAAATCTCTTAATTTTCATAACCAGTAAAACATTTATGTTTAATTTTGTAAATAATTTGTGTAAATGTAACTGATAGATATTTACTTTAAAATATTAATAAACTGACAAAGTAAAATAAAATTAATTGGAGATACTATAAATATTT
>NW_004524620.1:5797586-5798779 GCF_000260255.1 Octodon degus | reverse complement strand
TTAGGACTACAGCATGTACTGTGGATTCACTCAAATTTCACAACTGCAGGATAGCAATCATGTTTAAAAGATTTATTATTTTCCTCTCCATTTGGTGCTTAATTGTATGTACCTTGTTCATGGCTTTATTCTTGCTTCTATCACTACAAGGAGGTCATCCTTTTTGATGCAATTGCAAATACAGCAAATGGAAATAAGCCTGCTCAATCTATTTATGAGTGTGTCCTGCAATTACAGCTCACCACACAGGATTAAATCCTGCGAGCGTCTGTTTACAGGGATCATTCATCTAAAGAGAGGATAATTTAATGACAATAACAGCGAAGATTTAATTACATATGCGACATGGTAGCATGTTTAATATTTCACTTGGGTGAGATTGCTTCCCTTCCACAACATAATAAAGCTTTCTCTGGTGTCAAGGCAGCATTCCTGTGTTTATTCCAGGAATCTCTTCGCCTGTTCTCTTCTCCTTTCCCCTCCCCACCCTGCCCTGTGTTCTCTGCCCTCCCCTCCTCCTCTCTCATTGTGCTTGCTAGAGATGGAATCTAGACCAGCCCTGCCTGCAAAGGGTATGATCTGCTATGGAACTTCTAGTCTCTTACTTTATGTTAGTCCATGTTTATGTTACATAAACGCATTTCAATTCCTTATCTTCTTTTCCTCTCCTTCCCCTTTCCTTCATCTGTATCCTTCCTCTTGAAAAAGATCTATCTGCCTATTTTATATTGTTTATCTTTTGTTCTGCTATTTACTAATATTTTTTATCTATGAAAAACTATGCAATATTTAAGCTTATGTATGTATGATTTATTTCACTTAACATTATAGTTCAAGTACACCTATATTTCTACAAGAATGAAAATGTATTCTTCTTTATGGTAAAGTAATACTGAATAGTACAGACTAGTATTGAGTGTAAATATGATAATTTCTTTATCCATTAATCTATTGATAGGCATATGGCTTAATTCTAAGACTTAAGTATTATTCATTGTGGTACTGTAAATATGAGTATTCACATGTCATTATAATTGATGTCTTTACACCTTTTGAGAAGATACCTCAAAGGAAATAACTGGGTGGAATGAAATGTCTACTTTTAGTTTTTGATGAAACTCCATACTGATTGCTATAGAGGTTTTATTTATATTCACATGAGCGAAGTACAAGGGTGATAGTTTTTTTTTTTT
>NW_004524620.1:5792311-5795296 GCF_000260255.1 Octodon degus | reverse complement strand
GAAGGGTTCCTTTTTCCCCACAGCCTCTCCAACATTATTGTTGGGTGATTTCTTTATGATAGCCATACTTTCTGGGGTGAGATGATATCTCAATGTTGTTTTAATTTGCATTTCACAGATTGCTAGTGATGTGGAGCATTTTTTCATATATTTATTCGCTTCTTTAATTGCATCCTTTGAGAAGCGTGTGTTCATCTCGGATGCCCATTTCTGGATTGGGTCTTTAAATTTTGGGTCCCTAGTGTTTTTTAGTTCTTTAAAAATTCTACAGAGCAGACCTTTGTCTGAGTACTTATTTGTCATGATTTTTTTCTCACTATTGTTTTAATTTGAGGTTTTGTAATGCCCAGAAATTTTGGACAGTTTTTCATGTGTGTTTATTGCACATTCATTTCAGTTGCCCATTTTTTATTAGAATTTTTTTTTCTTCTTAGGGAATCTATTTTTTATTTTCTTTTGTCTTTTCTAAGTTCTGCATATTATTCCTCTTTAGAGGAGTTGTCAAAAAATTTTCCCCTTCTCTAGATTATCTCTTCCCTCCATTGTCTGTTTCTTCTGCTGTACTGAATGTTTTTAATTCAATGTGATCCTATTTGCTGATTCTTGGTGTTATTTCTTGTCCAATTTGACTTCTGTTTAGAAAGAGTTTAAACTATTTTATCTTCTAGCATACTCTTTGAGTTTTAATGTTGACATCTGTGATCCATTTTGTTAGAGTTTAATGCATAATAATAGATAAGGGCCTGGATTCCGCCTTCCTCATGTGCATAGTCCATTTTCTCAACACGACTTGTTGAAGACACTGTCTTTCTTCCATGTATACTTTTGGCCATATTGTGAGGGATCAGATTCCTGAACATGCCTGTGGAATCCTGCACCTTCTGCTCTGTTTCATTCATCTGAATGGCTGTTTTGCACTGCTCCTATGCTGTTTATGTAACTGTAGTTTTTTATAAACTTGAATTTCCAGAGTGTGATCATGTAAACTTGAATTTCCTGCACTCCTATCAACAATAATCCATTGCTTTTTTTCTCTCTCTCTTTTTTTTTTTTACAGAATAAGCCTTTTTGTTCCTTCCATTTTAGATTTTTGCAATGCAGTGCCTTCTGACACTTCTCACCAAAATGTACCATACTCAACATTTTCCACTCATGCTTTCCTGTTTCTTGCAGTTGAGTCCATCAAAGGCTTCAAGGTCAAGTTTCATTACTGTTATTGTCCCTTTCAACATGGACTTTTCTGAGTTCTTTCCTCTAAATGAGTCTGCGTTTTTGTGCCTCATGTTTCTTTCACCAACTGTGTTCTAATGAACTCCTCTTGGTTTAGTGGTAACATATGGAGGACGCAATCACCCTATAACTTTTTATTAAAAGTCAGTATTTTAGTTGGCCTATGTCACAGGAAGTTTTACAAGTGTTTCTCCACTTTTACACCCAGAGGTGAGTCAGGAAGGTGAGAGATGGGATGCTAGAAATGAGAAACTGCCTTTCTTTAGATGAGACACACAAGCGGTGCAGACTTTTCCCATGTAGAATTGCCCGCTGCAGACAACTTTGTTGGTATTTCAAGTGTTGACTTTTTCTTTTATGTGATAAATAATATCATGAGGATGTATCATTTGGCTTTCATCATGAGAATCTATTAAGTTTTCTGGAGGTAAAGATTATTAAAGTGTTCAGGCTCCATCAGGAGGGAAGCCATCAGGAATCTTGTTCTTAAGCTACTATATTTTCAATATACACACATCCAGTTACTGAAGTTCCCCTTAGCTGTCCCTACAAGTCACTAGCCCCAGCTGCCTCTCACCTGAGGGAAGAGATGTTGTTGTCACTCAGGACACTTCAGTCCTAGCCAGTCTCTTCAGCTGCAGATTCTCAGCAGAGGTTCATCCTGTAATCAAAATTCTCAAATGTGTGTGAAGAATATCTTATATTTTCCATCACTTCACCTTTATCTTGTGATAGGAAAAAGAGTGAAAACATTGAAATTCTACAACTCAGAGCAGAACAAGAAAACTTTGTACCTCTTCTTCTTCCCCCTCCTCAATCTCTTCTGCCTTTTTCCTTCTCCTTTCCCCTTTCCTCCTCATCTACCTCCTCCTCCTTTCCCTTCTCTTCAGTGCCAGTCTCTGTGCACATAAGAATTCAAGAATCTGACATCAATAGTATTGATGCTCGGAAATGACCACTCGCTTTTCGCATCAGGAAATCACTGCCAGAGCTGGGTGGATTCGGACTGTTATTAAGCTGTGCGGGGGCACACTGGTTGCTACGGTTACCTGTTTTGAAAGTTTTCTTTTTGTTTTTCACAGTATCAGTTGGCAATACAAACTGATTATACTCATTGTGGGGGATCAGTACGTGTACACAGCATGTTTTAATTCTTTTTATATCCTCATCATCATCCTTCCCTGCCCTCCCCTCATCTTTAGGGTCCCTCACAATTTGTAAAAGTTCTGTCTCCTTGTTATCTTAGTGTATCACAAACTTCAATTTTCTTGGTGATGGATAGCTACAATCACTACAATCTTGTACTGAGTGCAATCACTGGAGACCTGTGGTGAATTTGAACATTTCTCAGAATTCAGAGTACACACATGACAAGAGGGACTGACTCTGCTTTCTCACTGAACAGTAGGCTACGATTCCCTGATACTTGCCTCAAACCTAAGTGAACCCAGAAAATTGTGGAAACTATGCTTGTACTTCCAGAATGAGACTTTCCTGCTACTGACTTTCCAAACTGTGAAATCAGCCCTGTTCTCTTCGTGGTTGCCATGAGGTGGTCTTACAGTGCTTCTGTGTCTAGGCTGAGGGCAGCTGGTATCCACCTGAGAGTGGTGAAGGTTCAACATCACAGGCTTCTTTCTCACTGTTTTCTATCAAAACTTTACTTGGCCTTATGGCATAGAAAGGCCAGTACAGTGATGATGTCTTGCCTGATCCCCCAACTCTTATATTGTCTTCAGGTTGTATGCTTCTAGG
>NW_004524620.1:5790469-5792086 GCF_000260255.1 Octodon degus | reverse complement strand
AGAAGAGAAGAGAAGAGAAGAGAAGAGAAGAGAAGAGAAGAGAAGAGAAGAAGAGAGGAGAGAGAAGAGAATAACAGGCTTCTTTTCTGTTCAGGGCTTTCAGTGATTGATATTAAGCTGCCAGACTACTTAATTGGAGGTTTTTAAAAATCAGCCCTATTCTTCTTGCTGTCTTTTATAGTGCAAATTTTCCCCGTATTTTGGAAAAGGTGTGTTTGCACATTTAGTCTCCAAAGAAAATTTACAATAACCTTTGAAATCTGGTAATTGTATTGTAGTGAGCTCAGATGTCTATTGAATCCAGAATTTAAGAGTTTGTAATGCCTGGTTTATTTTGATTATTAAAGTAGAAAGCATTATTAAATAGCGTTTCTATGCCTGAAAGGAACAGTTATTCTTGACTATAGGCTTAAGTCGTATAGTTTTGGATATTTACACTGACATTTGTTTATATTTTCCCTGACTTTCCACATTTGCACATCTCTAAATCTAATTTACTGTGTGAATCTTAATAGTCATTATGGCCACCTGAACTGCACACACTAATTAGAAAATATCTCACTGTACCTTTTCCAGCACTCCACAGACATTGATTGATTATTTTAGTGTAGTCTTTTCTAGTCCCTCAAGAATCATGTTACTCTCTCTTTCACTTATTTGTTATGGACACAGGTTTTTCATGCTCGTTTTGTCCTTACGAACATTTAACAAAACCACGTTCTTGAAGGATTTCCAGGGAAGTGTGGTAGACAGACAAGAAGACAGTTGAAAAACAGTGGTACTTGTTCTAAAATAGTGTCAAGTAGCAGAATCAGAGATGCTGTTTCTAAGCCCTACGCAGGATTCTGCCTGACACCACTTAAGGCAGCATCTCTCAGAAATCATAATGTCCTTACTCTTCATTTTTTAAAATTTACTTTAAAGAGAGTATAAAAATAATAGATGAGGGCCAGGGAGTTAGCTCAGCAGACTAAGCACCTGCCTGGCAAGTGCAAGGACCCAGCTTGATCCCCTGCACATTGTGCTGTGCCAACCATGGAACCCAGGCACGCTGAGCTGGCCACAGACATCAAGCGTGGGGATGCACACTGGTAATTCCAGCCCTGGAGAGCCTGAGACAGGAAGATCACTATGAGTCTGAGTTGCATAGCGAGATCCTCTACCAAAGAAATAAAAAATTAAAAATATAATAATAGATGAAGCATTAGAGATGATACACATGTAAAAGGGCAAAATGAAAGATGTCAACCGTAGTTGTTTTACTGCACATTGATGTCCTCAATGAAGTTGCTTATACTACAGATATTAGCATATGGATTTAGTCAAAGTAAAAATTTTAAACATTAATTGCTACTTTAGAAAACCTAACAGAAGTAAGTAATATAATCAACTTTGCTATCCTGTGTATATTCTGGTAATCTGAGCAGCAAGTTTGATGATAACAAAATGCAATATAGCAACCATTGTTAATTTTCTATTTTTGTTTTGAAATTCTGTACCATTTTTATTGTCCTGTGTTGCTCTGTGTTTTTCTTTGTCCGTATTATCATTTTATTCTCTTTAAAATAAACTAGTGTCAAGCTTGTTAAATTTTTAATTTAAACTAGATTTAATATC
>NW_004524620.1:5785753-5789975 GCF_000260255.1 Octodon degus | reverse complement strand
AACACTTTAAAATGTCTGTAATTTGTATGAAATTAATAATGAGTGGTTATTTGTTAAGTTATAGTTTAGCTGCTAATTAATCAGGCATATGAGATGTACCACTCACACAGCAATTCCTAACATTGGCTTATAGCCATGGTTTCATCTGAACTGCTTGTCCCAGCCACGTCACCTGATTCACTAGAGTTTTGACATCACTATATTTCGCTTTAAGGAAGATGGAACAGTCACTTAGAGCCAGACAACCTGTCACTTCTCATTAGTCTGGGTTAACCTGACAGGCCATGAAAAATTAACTACATGTGATAGGAGACATGATGATCATGGATTACTTCATGGTAATAATCAATATAAATTTGGCATTTGATTCTGGAATCAATTACTGCAAAAGGCACAGTAGACCCAGTCTTCCAGCAGTAGAATCTATTGAACTATTGTTTGTCAATGCAAATGGCATTAAGTTGTTAAGTCCAGAGATGTCACATAATCCTGTGTTTATATGCCTCAAGGTTTAAATCGATGACTTTACAAGGCCAGAAATGTCAGGAATATTCAAGTTTGACCATGAATGAGGAAAATGAGTTTATATTGATAATTCAGGGACTTCTAAAACTCTGTTTGAATCAAATGAACACCACATTATGCTAAAATAAATCTTCCATTGATTGTGTGTGTGTGTGTGTGTGTGTATGTGTGTGTGCACATGTGCATGCTTGTGCTTACGTCTTTAGAAGAGTTGATTCCAAATTAGTTGAGAAAAAAAAAAAACACGAATAGAATTGTGTTTAATTCAAAGTAATAATCTGCTGTCCACATAGCTCAGTGGACTAAAGCGCCTACTTAGGCAAAGTGCAGGGGCCAGGGTTTCAATCACAGGCCTGCCATGCTGCCTGCCTCCCCACCCAGGGCATGCTGAGATGGCGATTGAGACTGGGTGTGGTGGTGCATGCCTATAATCCCAGCACTTGGGAAGCTGAACACAGAAGGATCAATATGAGTCTGATCTACAGAGTGAGACCCTGAACACCCTGTACACCCTGTTCTAAAATTAAAAAAAAAATAGTTGTCCCATATTATAAAAATAGAGCAGAGTAATGGGTTGCTGGTAGCTTCAGGACCAGGTTGGCTTGAGATAAATGAATTTTGGGGGAAATTACTAGGAGGAACCTCGTGTCCTTACTAAAATGCTTTCCTGTTATCTACTTTGAAAATTAATGTGGCTCTTGTTATTTTTCTATTGGGAAAAGCTGACAGGGATCTCTAACTCCTTAAGCATCACTCCTGGCTCAAGTGTAGATCCTTCAGCCTGCTAGTTTTGTAGACAGCTGATGTGTTTCCACCCCAATGTATCTTGTAACAGGTCCGATCTGGGACAAGTTCTGCTTATGGATAAAACTGTGAGCCTCCTAGTCATAAACAGTTTGCAGCTGTGTTCTTGCTGTAAAAGGCTGTGGTTGACTCTGTTTCAGGGCTGGTTGGTCACTTCCCTGTGTGGAGTACAGCTGGCCAGCCATTGGACCAGTTAATAAGTCTCTATTTGCTTTGAACTGGATACAAGCAGTAGAAAAAGAATTGTTTAACACCGATATCAAGTTATTAGAAAATGTGGGGACTGATTTTTAAACTCTTTCATTTTAAAATGTTCGAAGAATCTGAAAAAGTAGCAGAGTGTCCATGTACCTTTTAGCCAACTTTCCCTAAGATAATTTACATAACCATTACAGAATTATCAAAACCAGAAAATGATAGTAGTATAGTATTATTGTAACATTTTAATATGTCATTCACATTACACTTGTTTTTAAAGGCACTTGCTTAAAAATAATTCAGCTAGTTATTTTATGAAACTATATTGCAAGTAAACAATACCACAGTAGAAATGCTCGATTGTTCTGTCACCAGAGAGACCTGCTCATAGCATGTCTGTGTCTTGCATTCTCTCCTTAATATCCACCACTGACAAACTGATCTTTTGATCATCAATATAATTTGGACTTTTAAGAATTTATGAGGCCACAGAGGAAAGTGATCGATGGTGTAGAATGTGCCTTAGGAGAGACACATGGAGAGAAAACATTCTCTCAGGCTTTCACAGAGAGCAAATTGGTCAAGCAATGGCCGTGACCCATCCACATGGCTGACACTGACAAAAGATCTGCAAACTGTGGTACAGGGTTTCAGGGTAAATCAAATCCTGAAGGGATTTGACTGACCTTGTCAAATGCAAAAGTTATATTTATTTTTATATAAGTCTTGCTTTACTTTGGTCTTAACCATCCAGCAGAAAAGTATAAAAAAGTATAAAAATGAGGTATAAAAAGTAATGCCATATTAATATGCTGAGTTGTAAAAGACTCAGGTAAGCATTTTCTTGATAACTCACTACTATTATGGACTATTGCACTATATTGTATTATTTTGCTGAATTCACTCACCTGCAATATTTGAATAGCAATGGGATACCCATCTCTAAGAAGACTAAACAGAAAAAGGGGGATACAAATGAAGGACCATTTTGTATCTGTACATATAAAATAGTTGGGATAGATATGCAGCTACTTTCTCTTCATTCAGTGAGAAGAAAGATTTGTACTAATAGTGCTTGTGGATAGGATATCATTTCTGCATCTTGTACTATGAATAACCTACAAACACAACAATATACAATGTTTTAATTATCATAACTATCCTACTAATAGGTTTTGAAACTGTCTCATTGCTATTTGTTTTGATAAAATTAATAAAAATAAAATAAAATAAATAAAATTAAAATTAACATTAAAAAAAATTGCTTCATGGGGCCAGGATGATAGCTCAGTAGAATAAGCATTTGCCTGACAAGTGCAAGGGCTTGAGTTCAATCCCTTATTCAACCAAAAAAAAAAAAAAAAAAGAATTTACATCAGTAGAGTAGTGCAGTGTATATAACTTGTTTTTGTTTGTTTGTTTATTTGTTTATTTTGGAGGTACCAGGGATTGAACTCAAGACATTGTGCTTTCCAGGCAAGCACTTATTCCGCAGAACTATCTCCCTGGTTCCCAGTGTATAGTCTTTTGAAACTAGCTTTCACTTTTTACTCAGCACAATGTTGAAATACGTTAAAATTCTTCTTGCATCAAGGACATTTTCTCTCCTTTTTTCCACTGCTGAATTGCATTCTATTGTATCTGTGTAATGCTATTTATCCATTTGAATTTCTTTCTAGTTGTTGTTTACCACAGTAAAGCTACAAGGAAATATATTTCCTTGTTTTCCAAAAATTTTATATTTCTAGGGCAATGCACAAGCAAAACATTATTAAGATATAAGTTTACCTTGTATAAGAAAATAACAAGCTACGTGTGCACCTATAATCCCAACACTTGGAAGGCTGAAAACAGAGGATCACTGGGAGTCCAAACTGTGTAAGACCCTGCAGACCCTGTAAAATATATATATATATATATATGAAAATAGCTGGAACTTTTGTATGTGTTCCTTCCCACGGTTGATGTGATTCTCTTTCCAGTTTCAATTTTTAGATTTTATTGAGAATAGATTTTGCGGGGGGCTGGGGAGATGGCTCAGTGGAATAAGCGCTTCCCTGGAAATGCTAGGGCCTGAGTTCAATCCCCAGTTCCGCAAAAAACAAAACAAAACAAACAAAAAAATACAATAATAATAATAAAATAAATAAACAAAAAGAATAGATGTTGGGTTTTACTAAACCTTTTTTCTTGTCTCAATTGAACAGACCACAGCGTTTTGGATTTTAATCTGTTAATATGCAATGTGTTGATTGAAGTTGAAAAGTTAAATAAGTCTTATCATTAAAGTAAATAACACTTAGTCATGACTCATGTTTATAATATTAGTTAAGAATTTTACTAACAAGTTCATACTAATGCAATATTTTTTTGTACTTCACTTCTCTTACAATGATTTTCTCTGTGATTTGCATAAGAATGTTAACACCATAGGATAAGAGAGAATTATTTTTTTACCTTCAATTCTCATGGGGGTATAATTCAAAATTTCCAGTATTTTTTCTTGAATGTGCGATGCAATTCTCCAGGGAATACATCTAAAGATTAATTTCTTTTGTAGGGATTCTTGAATTTATTTTTTAATTTAATTTAATTAATTTAATTTTTAACTCATTGTATTCATTGTCACTAGACAATGTCTATTCCTGAATGAGTTTGGTACATTGTACTTTTTGATACATTTATTTAAATTGTC
>NW_004524620.1:5764584-5776974 GCF_000260255.1 Octodon degus | reverse complement strand
TAGGATCACAAGTCCGCATCTTGTACAGCAATTAACCACTAAGAAGAATACATGCAGTGTATTATTTGTTGAAACTGTACTTCCGATTTGGTTTGAAACTGTCTCATTGCTATATGTTTATCAATAAAACTGTAGAGAAAAAAAATAAAATAAAAACAAAATTTCTTTCTGAAAGAATATGAAGGTAATCATAGCTCCTCATGAGTGATTGATGGCTATAATTTTGGATATCGTTACAATGTAGAAATTTTCAGAAAAATATGAAAGTGCAGAAATGGAAAACAAACATACACCAAAAAGCAGGGAGGAAATCAAGGAAAGAAAATAACATGCTCTGTATTCCAAGATGACCTAGAAGCAGCATTTAAACTACTTCATGTGGGCTGGAGCGATAGCTCTGTGGTCTAAGCACCCACCTGGCAAGCTCAAGGACTCAGGTTTGATTCCCTCGCTACTGCATGCCCTGCCGGCTTCAAAACCCCAGGTGTGCCATGCCAGCCACTGATGAACACATTCAGGATATATTACGTATTGTCCAAATCAATCGCAGTGTGGCGGCACATGGCTGTAATTCCTAGCGCTGGGGAGGCTAAGACAGTAGCCTGAGACTTGATGACTCGCTCATTTCTTCCTCGTTCTTTGTTGTGTCCATGAAATTATATATGAGCCTCTCTTTCTTTGTCTTCTTTGAGATCTCTCATTTCCAATTCACCTGAAGAAGCAAGGAGAAGAAAAGAATATCAGAAAGTACTTCATGTGGAAAGAGCCAGATCTGAGGGTGCTGATGACCAACTGGGGAACAGAAAGTGACTGAGGTGGGTGCAGCCGTCCTGATGACAGGTAGGCCTGGAAAAGTGGATGAAAATCTCAGCTGCTTTACTCAGAGGGTTAAAGGTACTCTGTAAAGGCATGAAAAAAACAGAAACTACTTTACATACAGAAGAATTACAGACATGTTTGATTTTTAAATTAATATTTCAATGAAAATTTCAATAACTGAATGGGAAGGCTAGGAACCTATTAGAAGGCTATTTCAGCAATGAATATAAAAATTTTAAGGTGTGCAATTGGAGCGATATTAATGAGAATAAAGAAATTGAATGCTTTTCAAGGTTGAGGAGAAAATTTAAGTAGAGTTTATTTAAAGCAGTGTTAACATTAATGACAGTATGTGTGCTTTGTACATGCTTCTCAGTATAACTAATTATCTGTTTAATCTTCATAGAATTATGCACTTCTATAAATGCTATAATATGCAAAATTGAAGGTTCATTTGGCAAATATGAATTTAATATGAGCTAGGGTCTCCTGGAGATACTTTTCACAGGTTTAATTTTAAACATATGCATTTCATATTAGACAATGGTGGCTAAGTATGAAAATAAATATGCGGGCCTTTGAATGTATGAATTTAATAGTAGTCAGAAAATTACTTTTATACAAAGTTTCTTGGAAGAGTAAAGAAACAAAGAGAAATTTCTCTTTTGAGCTTCTCCAAGTAAAATGGAAATAGGAGATCTGAAAGAAAAGAAAGAAAGAGAGGTCTGTATTAACTTCATGGAAACAACAAAGGAGAAGGCAGTAAGCAGGCTGCCACCTAAGTCTCACATCTGGCGAAGTGTAAGCATCCCCAGGAGCATGTTCTGCTTTGGACTTTGTAAAGAAATTCCTTGATTTCATTGGTGTAGTGGGGAAAACAAAGGTCCATGGTCAAGGATTTGGAATAGGAAGTTCGGAAGCCATAGTTCCACATGAATTCGCTCTACAAAAACAACATAATATAAGAAATAGAGGAGTTAAAGTGTTGAATAGATGCTGATTGGAAGGTTTCTTGGAATAAGAGTGACTTCAGAATAGAAAGCAGGTATCATACAAACATTTAAGATTCATAAACCAGGAGTCAGTAGCAATGCAAAGGTAAATATATTCAGGATATAGTGTTTATTGTCCAAATCAGATATAAGGGCTGGTAGACAGCTCAGTGGTCTAAAGACCTGCCTGGCAGGGACACAGACCAGGGTTTGACCCTAGGCATCACACGCTGTGTAGACTTAAAGTAGGATAAATACGTTTCATGAAGGAAAGACAATGAGATTTCCTTGTATTGAAAGAGGTTCATTTTGACTTTCCTAGAATTTTCTTACTTGAAAAATTTAAGAAAGATTTTATTGGAATGTAAAAGTGTGAAGATATTTCTGTATTTAAATTGCATATGAGTCATTAGTAAGTTAGGTAGTGTATATAATTTTGAACATTGAACACTAATTGATACATAAATATAGATTAAAACTTAAATAGAATATCCAGCATCAGAAAATGCTGGTGCTTTCTTCCACCAGTCTTAGTCCTCTGTGGTTGTCTATAATTAGCAAAGTGCTTCATGTACTTAGGTTTATCTAACATTGTTTCATAACTATTTTCATGTCCCAAAATAGTGTTATTTTGAACAAGAAGGAAAAATTGTAGGTTTTCCTTTTCTACGATTGTATATAGCAGGCATTAGTGAAAGAACAATAAATCATATATATATATATATATATATATATATATATATATGCCAGCTGTCAGAGCCTATGCAACCGAGAACTTCAAATGAGCTGACCTACTTCTTGTTCAGTTTAGTGTCCCCTTTTCCATCTCAGTTAATTATACCTTTAGAGACGACACATATTTGTTTATATAAAGAAAAAAGAAAGAAAAAAAGAAGCCCCTTCTTTTTCTGAGCAGTTCTAATGACCTTATGTTTCTTGTGATTTTTCCATTTTTAGCAAAGAACTACTTCATTGTTGGCTTTGAAGAAATACTCTTTTAAGTTTGTTTTTCAGTTATAGCTACTTCATTTCTGTGTGAGAAAGGAAAAAATATCTTTCAAATTGGGGAAATGGCAGTCAAGTCTCTGCCAAGTTTATCAATGTCATTCTGTCCCCGGGAGAGATGACTTTCTTTTATTTCCCAAATGTATGCCTGAGAAAAAGCATAAACAACTTCTCAAATAGTAAGCATGAGAAAACCAGAAAAGGTGAATTTGTTCTCTTCCATTATTGTTGTTGAAGAAATATTTTATTCTGGATTTTCTTCTGTAAAACTACCTATCAAATGATATTCCAACTAGGCCACTGTGACGTTTGTACAACAAGAATTACTAAAACTTTTTTCTGAAATATTTGAGTTTCCCAAAATATGACTTAGCTGATGACACAGATACGATAGATTATGCTACGGTGTTAGAGGGATGGTTTATTAGGGACCTAAAACTTGTACGATTTACTAGAGAGAATCAATTCTACTCAGTGCTTTGCACAGTACCAAACTCAGAACAGGATTTAAAGGAAAAAGAGCTTATGAAATGATAAGCAATAGAAAAATATTATTAGTAGTCAATACTGTACCAATTCATGACTTAAAATTCAGGAAATATTTCTGCAGTAATAGGGAGCAAGAAAAATATGCTGGAGTGTTGAAGAACTCCATACAACTTTATGGCTTTGCCATATACTCTGTTTTACACATTCATTTAAAGCCAAATGTAGTCTAAGAAGTCCTCCTCCCTCTTTGTAACTGCCCAAATTGGTCTTTAACCTGTCATGAAAATGAAGAAATGGAACAGTCACTTTCATTTATCAAACCGAATTCAAACCATAAAGTAACATATCTTATCTGCTTTCTGATGTTGACAATTAAAAATGGTCAAGTGAGATGCAAAGTGATTGAGAAGTAGTTTAACTGTATATGTATCAAATAAAACAATCTGATAAATTCATACCACTGTGTCATTATTATACTGAGAAATATAATTGTTATAAATAATGACAGATGATTTTAAACAACAGGGATTATTTAACACAAAACTGGTGAGATTATTTAACACATATGCAGAAATATGAATCAATATTTTAATAATTTGAGGTACACTAACATCTTTACAGTTAAAATATTTCCACTGTAAATTTAATAGAAATATCCACTTTCTAGGATAGTTTAACCATAAGAGGGTTGACTTAAACTCACATTAATAATATAAATTTAACTTCAGTTTTACTGAAATGATTTCTTTCTGTCAATCTTTCATCACTATATCCTTCCTTCCTTGCTTTTCACTGAACAGGATAGAAAGATCAGAGTTGCATTTCCCTGATCCCATTTGTCTACAGTGCTGTATATGATTCATGTTTTGGCCATGAGAGGCACTCGTATGAGATTTTGAAAGGTACTGTGGACAACTTTCACCTCCTCCATCACCAGTGCTACAGTTAGGCGGGTCTCTCACAATCATGTTGTGCAGTAGCCTTTCTCTCTTGTCTGTGTACCTGCTTTATCACGAAAGGCAGTGTGCAGAAGTCCTCTGAATGGTCCTGAGTTGCAGAGCAGAAAGCCTCTTCTCAAGAAATGTGGTTATGGTAGGCAGAACAGTGACCAATACCATCTCATCTCAAGAGAACCTCTGTAACCTATATGTATGTTATCCGACATAGAAAGATGGACATTTCAAATGTCTTCAAGACTAAAGAAATTGAAATGGAAGGTAATACCGAAAAAAATACAGAGAGGCCCATTGTATTCATTCTAGTCCATAAGAGTGGAAAGCACATTCGTTTGGTAGTTGGGAGATGTAACTATGGAATCGGAGTCAGAAAAGTAGAATATTCCTGGCTTTGAAGATAGAGAAAAGGCACTATGAGTCAACATGGACAGGAAGGCAGTTTCTCCACTCCAGTAGAAGCAATGAAATGCTCTAACATCTGCCAAAATAATGCAGCTCTTATACTTGAGATCTAACATGACCCCTAGAAATTTTACATGTGCAGACGTGGGATGTGGAGAGGGGATTCGATCCCTGGGGCACTGTCCTCCTCAACAGCAGGTTAATCCACTGATGCATTCATAGGCTGGTGTGCTCTGGGAGGTGGTGCTGCCTCTTGGAGACAGGCCTCTAGGTGCTGACCCAAAAGGATGAGCTTTTGTTCCGGCTCCTTCGTTCTCTCAGTCTGCTTCCTACCTGCCAAGAGTAGAAAAGATTCTCCTACTAGATGCTTCTGTCATGGTGTGCCTGTGTTTCAGTTACTCTTCTCTTGTTGCTGGGACAAATACTCAACACTCAAAATGAGGGAAGGAAAGGTTTATTTAGCTCACAGTTACTGGAGGTTTTAAGACACTGGCCTGGCCTTGCTCTACTGGGGTTTTGTCCTGTCCAGGATGATGTTCTCCGTACTTCTGAGAGACCGTTGCCTTGGGGTGGGGGCAGCGTGTGATGGCAGTTTAATGATTCGCACCTCTCTAGCCCTGGCCCTTGAGCTCTGCCCTGACCTGTCCCAGCCCCTCATCTCACTCCCAGCAGAGTCTGCTCCATGTCCTACATGAAGTTTGGGGGGACAACTAGAAACAAGCCATAACATTCTGCCCCTGGACCACGAAAGTTTCATGCACAACCATTTGTCCAAAAGACATTTTAGTCCATTTCTAAGAGTTGTCAGAGTCCCAACAGTTTCAGCATTGCTGAGAAGTCCAAGTCCCAAGTCTCCCCCAGGATCCAAGGCAAGCTCTTAACTGTGAGGCCCTGTACAAATAAAGAGTTAAATACATCCAACATTCAAAGGCACAAGATAGGGCTGGCCAAATAGCTCAGTGGATTAAAGGGGCTGGGGCTTCAATCCCTGGGCCTGCTGTGCAGGCCCTGTCTCTGGGGCATGCTGAGATGGCGATTGAGACTGGGTGTGCTGGCGCGTGCCTGTAATCCCAGCACTTGGTAAACTATAAACAGGAGGATCACTATGAGTCCAATCTATGCAGTGAGACCCTGTACACCCTGTTCTAAATACAGGAAAGAAAGGCACAAGACAAACATTGCTATTCCAAATGTATACACAGAAGTATACAAACCATCGTGGTCAAAACAAGTCCAAAATCCAGCAGGGCAAACATTAAGTCCTACAGTTCCATGTGGAACATCCAAGGCAATCTGTGCCAAACTGTGAGCTCCTCATGTGGCTCCACCCAATGCCACTTCTGGTGGTGGTAGCTCCCATGGCTTCTCTTGCAGGACGACTTTGCTCCCTCTTTGCAGTTTTCCTTAGATGATCCGTATTCCTGGCTTTTCCAAATTTCTGGGCTTTCCATGGAATAGGCTTCTCACTCACAGCTTCACACACTGCCCTCTCAGGGGCACACTGCCTGGCCTCTCAGGCCTTATTCTGAAGTCGAGATGGAAGCCTTCTTAACCTCAGAACTCCTTCATGCTGCATGCATTTACAACCAAAGCCACGTGGATGATGCCAAGGTCTGCTGCCAGCTGGAGCAGTAGGAAGGCTTTCCTCTCTCTTGGCTGTAGGGGTCAATTGCCTGGGTCACTGAGCACTCGGACTCTGATTCTGAGGAACAAATTCTCTATGCTGGCGCCATTCTGTAATCTGTGTGGACGCTACCTCCATTCTGGAAGCTAGTGTGGCCATTGCCTCCATTCCGGCACATGGGGCTCTGCGGCCTTTTCCTCAAAGCAAAGTTTCTTACCTTGTGATTCTGAGGCTATAAGGGGCGAGAACATGCCACCTCCTGTGATGCCCTCAGGACATCTTTTCTACTCTCCTTTTCCTCCTGGGCAACGGAGATCTCAGCTCTGTCTTTCCATTATACAGCTTTATTGGAGCTTCCTTTCTGGCCAAACTCACAATATTTTAAATCAGTCTGCCTAGCTCTTTGCTCTTTGTTCTCAACATAAATCTGACTAAGAGCCCCCAACAATCACCATGCCACTGTTCCAATATTTGACTGTGTTGCGATTTCCTTTGAAAAATTAATCAGTCCTCCATGTTTAATTAGTCTCAGGCAAAGTCTCTGGACAAGGGCAAAATTCAGACAAACTTTCTGCCAAGCCAAAACACAAATGATCTGGAGTCCAACAACCAATGCGGTTCTTCTTCCCAGCAGAAACTTCCCCAGCCTGATCTTTACAGGCAGGCTTTCTGTCAGTCTTCTGGTCTGAGCTCTTTTCAGAATTTCCCCTACAGAAGAGCCAAAGCTGTTCCAGCACTTTGCTCATAGGTGACCTTTCCAAACCTTGCCTATCTGTTCTCACAAGCCATTCCCAAAAGCTTGAAATCCACACAGTCAGGTTTAACCATAGCAAGGACCCCACTTCTCTGGTACCAAATTGTGTTATAGTTACTCTTCTCTCATTGCTAGGAAAAATACCTGACACTCAAAATGAGGGAAGGAAGGGCTTATTTAGCTCACAGTCACTGAAGGTTTCAAGACCCTGCTCTATAGGGTCTGGAGGAGAGGCTGGGGTGCTGCCCTGTCCAGGCTGATCCTCTCCATACTTCCAAGAGACCACCGCCTCAGGGTAGGGACTGTGAGTGCTGTCAGTTTACCCGTTTATGCCTCTCTGTTCCTCCCCTCAAATTCTGTCCTGGCCTCTGGCCCCATCCCTCATGCCACTCCCTGCTCCTCCAGCAGGGTCTGACCCATGACGTACACGAGGCTTTGTGGGGATAACTAGACACAAACCATAACAGTCTGCTTCAGAGCCAACCTACTATAGACTGAACTCTGAAACTGTGAGGCAGAATGAACCTTGCCATTATCTGCAGAGGTCAAGTTTGTTTGTTTTTTCACAGTGATGGGAAAGTAATTTTAAAAACTCCATCACTGACATCATAGCCTTAGTGATGTTTTCATTAAGCGTAAACATAGTGTTATGGTTTGTGTCTAGCTGTCCCCCCAAAGCCTCGTGGACTTCTAGAGCTTGTGATTAACGCATGATCCACTGGAATTATGAGTGTGAATGCTGCTGGGATTAAGGGAGTGAGTACTGCACCCGCTTGGGGCAGAGCCTGGAGGCAACAGAAGGGAGATAGACTGCCTCTCTGCAGCCATTATTGTTGTTACTTCTCCACTTTTCTCTCTGTTCTTTGCTGCCATCATGAAAGACTGCTCTCTGCCATGTGCCACTCTGCCTAGGAGCTAACTGAATATGGACTGAAATATCCTGCAACTGTGAACTAAATAAACCTTTCCTTCCTTCATTTCGGGTGTCGGGTATTTGTCCCAGCAATGAGAGAAGAGTAACTGAGACACATGGTGTAGTGAATTTCTAACTGGTGGTCAGCTTCTTACACCCAGCTGAATTTAACTTGCATGGTGCGGGGTGTGGGAGGCCTACCTGAGGGTTGTTGCCAGCCCCAGAACTGAAGAAGCTGTTAGGAAGCTGCTAGGGAAACTGCTTGGAGATGCCTTTGGAGCTGCCGGAAGATGCTGGTTCTCTTGGACTGTTCTTCTGGAGGACCTTATCATGCTGGTTTTCCTGATAAATTTGGCTGTTCTTTTTCAGTGGAACCTGGTATGCACTGAAAATGGCTATGGTTCATTGCGGGAGTGCTGCTCCTCATCTTGAGCTTTGCTTCCTGGCTCCAGAGGGGAAGATGGGGCACTGCTCAGCCTTGTGCAGAAGTTTGTTGCATTGTCTTTCTTGATGGGAATTCCCCTTTCTCATCACTGGAGGAGTCTGGGATCTCTCTGCTGCTGCGGATAGCTGTGGTACCTTTGAGTGAGCTCTGGTTCTTACCCCAAGCATTCTTCCTGGCTTCACTTCAGATCCCTCAGCCTGCTGGCAAGATCCTTCACCCGAAGGTATGGACTTTCTAGCTTTCACCACTGATGTTTGGACCTTCCCAGTACTGATCCTTGAGCAGACCTGTATGAGACACTGTCACAGATTCTAGTCGTCCAGTGGGACTTGTGGCAGGCAAGTTATGAACTGTAGGATTTCAGCTAGATTCATAAAGAATATTAGCATCCAGGCCCTTAACTGCATTCTTTATCTTCAGTGTAGGGACGGATTTCCTGCACTTCTTGTGAGGGTTTCTTTGGTGATTCCTTATAAAATAAGATTATAAAATTTGTCCTGAATTATGTTGTTCCCCTTGCAAAAGCCCCAAATCATGACACTTAGTTTAAAGCCCTGACTACAACACCTATAAAATAGTAAATATGTATTTGAAGTCACTGAATTTGTGGTACTCTGTTGTAGCAACAAGACCCTTCTACATTCCCAGATAGAGGTATATATTATCATTTTTTTTAGAAGTTAAAAACTGGTACATGGTGTGTGCATTTCACATTAATTGTGCTGAAATTCGGGATTCTTTCATATTTTAGTAGACAATTCACCAATTGGAGGATTTTTAGATTTAGTAATCTTAGCACAGCTACTAGTGGCTGAGGTGGGAGGATGATATTCATAAAATATGAATTTAGGGGATAACAATAATTTTTCTTTTATCTTATTCCTCTTAACCCAAGAGAGTTCTATCAAATATTGTAGACATGTTGTCCTCTCCATCTTGATGGATTATGTAGATTTTATTTTCCCAAATATTCAAAACAGAAAGTATCTCTAATATTTTCTATTCACCAGATAAAGTAGGTGAATATGAGGGAGATATTGTACTTTTTACAGCCATCTATTAAAATAATGCCATCAAATAAATCACCTACTTCATATATAAATTTAAAGTGTGACAAAGTCAATTAGCATTTGCCCACAGTTCACTTATTTTTCAACATCCTTTTCTTTCTAAGTCACTAGAAAAGACAGGATGCTTTGTTAGTCAATGCCCACTATAATTAGTTTACATTGAAGTATTGATTTTACATTAAAGAAGATAAATGCTAAAGCGTTGACATCTGAACATTGTTTTTACACAGGGTGGCAGTTTTTAGATAAACAGCCGTCGTGTTCTCACTGCGCTGTCAGTCCTGCACAATTCTAGTGTATTATTTTGCCTGTAGTGATTCCTAGCGCTGTGGTCCTGAACGTTGCTGCCCTGGTAGGAGAGACCGGGCCAGAATTTCTATATCAGGATTGAATTAATCTGTATGTCTACATAGTTATATATATATATCTGAATCTATCATCTTCCCACCCTTGTTTTATTTTCATTTTTTTCTAACCACAATTCATTCCTGGGAAATTCACAGAACATTTTAGTGGCACAGCACTAACTGTCCTTAAACTTTTTGAATCCCCTTGGTAATCTCAACTGTGTTTCTATGTTGGATCCATTCATAACATACTGTTGATAAAGCATGATCTGGTTGGATCATTTGCAGTGATAACTTACATTATGTTCTTTCCTTTGTGTGTAGGAGCGTGCAGAGTATGGAAGTGCGTTTTGCTCTGGGGAAAAATGGTTGCAAATAACGTTTTAGTTCCTTTATTAAAATTGGATGATTTCCTTGGGATATTTAATGCTGAGCACCAAAATAAAGTTCTCTAGTGAGACAATTTATAACCACCCTGATGGAGTAAACAAAATATGCAGTGTATCTTTATATTAAAAAATGATTAAAGAAGAAGAGATAGCACAGTTACCCTCCTTCAAAGTACTCCCTCTTCCGTGTTCTTGCTATTTCCTGAAACAGTTCCAGAAGTCTTCTTCAGTAACTTTTACAGGTGTGATAAAAAACGCAGGCTGTGCTATATGGAACGCCATCCGACAGAGAGGCAGGCTCACGAGGCCTCCCGTGTGCCTGCATCGACCTTATTCACTACTTCCAGCACTTTGTGATGTTTTCCTCTTATCAAATGTCAGAATGAAGGGACACTTACGAGTTTTAAATGGATTCCGGATGGTGTTACTCCTGCGACAGCACATCCAAAGACACTCCCTCCTAGCACTGCCTCAGCAAGAGGCAAGAATGGAAGAATAAATCTGCCCCAAATGAGAGTGAGGATTGTTGAAGACTGGTGGTGCTGTCTTTTACTGGAATAAATTTTCTGACATTTAAGGGCTCACCTGATTTCATGAGCACACAGAGATCTTACAATCTGTGTTCTTAGAAAATGTGATTTGGAAGGATTAGCCAAATAGCTCAGTGGGTTGGCCTGGGCTCAATCCCTAGGCCTTCCATGCTGGTGCCAGCCCTGCCCACGGGGCACGCTGAGAAGGAGATTGAGACTGGGCATGGTGGCACGTGCCTGTAATCCCAACTCTTGGGAGGCTGTAAACAGGGGGATTACTATTAGTCCAACCTAGTAGTGAGACCCTGAATACCCCATAGACCCTTCCTTAAAATACAAAAAAAAAAAAAAAAAAAAAAGAGAAAGAGAAAAGAAAAGAAAAAAGAAAATGTCATTTGGAGACCAGAATTTCCCTTCTGCAGACATGCTCAGCACTATGTTTTACTAACTCAATCCAGTCAAGTTGCTATATCATAATTAATGGTCACAACCATTTACATAATGTTAATGTATATTTTGATTATATAACATATATGCAATAGTTTGAATTATTTTACTACCTTATATATTTCTTTGAAATAATGACTTTGTGGTCATGCTAGCATGTTTCTAGCAATAGAGTCATATGTTACCATGAATTCCCTTTGCAAATAGGAAGAAGACTTTATTCAAGCAAATAGTTTTGGGGTCACATTGCCTATCTAAATTCATCAGTAGATGGAAATACAATAATATTGTATTTTCTTTAAAAATAGCAGGTAAACAAACTCTACTAAAAGTAGAATCACATCAAAAAATAAAAAAACCCCACCATATTAGCAGTTGGCTTGCAAATATAAAAATAGGAGGAAAGGGTGATTGTTGCTGGAGTGGAAGGAGTCACGTTTGTAGGCCTTGGGGGAGAGGAAATAACCACAGTACTTTTCATTCAGATATATAAATCAATAGGTCAAGGAATGGACTTTTCAGCCTCAAAATCCTGTATTTCTATTATTTTCATTTCTCTATTTAACAAGGCTAAAATTTCTGATCCTGACTGACACCCACTTACTGTTCAAGTTTCAGTTCTAGCCCTTCTCAATTTTATCCTAGTAAAGTATCACATGTTATTTGAAAATGATAATTAATCAGTTTATATTAGCTAAGTCATTTCCTTTTTCTTAACACTGAATAACAGTCATATCTTTTCTTAGCATTTTCCTCTCTGAAAATAAGGACATCAATACTAGGCACATTGAGTCATTTACATGATCAATCAAGAATAAGGACAAAGTCCTTATTAAGTTGTACTATAGGAATTAAAATATAAATAATATTCTTGCCACAAATTGTATTGCCAATGTGAATTTTACATCATAAAAGTTACCATTATCAAATATCAGCAAGTATATAAATTTTATTCTGAAAAACCTAAAATTTGTATTTCTGACCTGTTGGATCCAGCAATTTGAAAGAATAGTAGATATATTTAGACAATTGCACACCTTGGTTGTAAAAGAATATGTCTCATGGAAAATACCTGAAAGAACATTGTATTTTGAGATGGAAAAACAGAATACAAATTCTGTCTCCACTACCACTAGTTTTGTAGTTTTGCGAATCAGTTTCACCCTGTTAAAGCTTTGTTGTATAATTCTAAAATAGATGTAATCACT
>NW_004524620.1:5762320-5764484 GCF_000260255.1 Octodon degus | reverse complement strand
TTTATTTATTTATTTATTTATTTATTTGGCGGAACCAGGGATTGCACTCAGGCCCTTGCACTTGCCAGGGAAGCGCTTATTCCACTGAGCCATCTCCCGGCCCCTACTGAGCCCGTTATTTTAAAACCTTGTTATTATGTGTAACCTAATGTTGGGTTTATATGCCCCCTTTCATGAATTATCTTCTATATACATATATGTGTAAATTTTTGTTCTTGATAATTTTATATATTCTAAAATTTTTTCTTCATGACATAAATCCACCCTACAGTTAATCAGTGTGACAGGTACTGGTCTCATTTTCAATGCATGAGAAACACTGTGACTGCCCTGTCACCCCATCTGGCTCTGATACTCTCTTCTGTTTTCTTTTCCCTTTTCCTAGCAATTGAAATTGACCTAATCTCTAAATAATTGAACAACCTATTCTTGAGCTTAATTATCTAATTATTTTCTCACAATGACCAAACAAACACGAGCTTCATAATTTTATAAGCTAGGCAGATTTATCATGTCTCCTGTAAGATAAAATATCCAAAGTGAGAGCTCTTTGGCTCATTAATAGCTCATGTGGCTTTTTGTTGTTGTTGTTACAAGAGAAAAACTGTAGACAAAGTTAACAGAGTTTTTTTCACCAAAGAAGAATTAATGATTAGGGAATCACTCAGAACGAGAAGGAATTAATGAAGTCTTCCCAGAAATTTGGGAAATAAGTTTTATAGACAAAGCAACAACAACAATAACAACAGCCTGTCTGACCAACTGAAAAACTGTGATTGACTAAAGTTTGGCTGTGCAGTTGGATGAGAGACTTAAATGTTTATTATAAGAATAGCTGTTTATGTTCACAATAAGGTTATACTTTGATACATTGGAATTCAATCTGCAAAGGCATTCTTAGCAAATTCAGGCTAATTTTACAGCGCTGTGAAGAGACTATGGGAGATTTGTCATTTTATATAAAAAGTTTTGAACATGACTAGGCTTTTCAAACACTATGCACCAGTAGGTGTGATGATGTTTGTGTATTCTCATAAAACTGAATGCATATATCAGCTGAATGTTGTGGTTTGAGAAACTTTTTAAACAATTTGATCAGGTAAGACTTCTGAGTTTCACGAGAAGTCAGCCAAATTTCTCTAATAAGATTCAGATAGTAACTATTTCAGGGTCTTAGTTATGTGCTGCATCAGTAGAAATTCATCAACCATCTCATCTTCATGGAAAAGCAGTTGCAGATAATAGAATGAAATGGTTATGGCTTTGAGCTAATAACATTTACTTATAAAAGCATGTTATCAAGCATATTGGGCCTATGGATTATGGTTTGCTGACTACTGAGTGGGAAAATGTCTTAAATATTTGCAGTAGGCAAATCAACTTTTACATTCTCTTTAGATCTTAAATGTTTTTTAAAATAATTTTATTGAGAAACAGCAATGAGACAGTTTCAAAACCGATTAGCAGGACACTTTCAATAATTAATACATTGCATATTGTTGTCTTAGTGGATAGTCATTGTACAAGATACAGACATGCTATCCTGTCCACAAACACTATTAGAACAAATCTTTCTATTCATTGAATTAAGAGAAAGTATCTGTATATCTATCCCATTTTGAATATACAGATACAACATGGTCATTCATTTGTATCCCTTTTTTGTTTAGTTTTATCAGACAAGGGTATTCATTTAAATATTATAGGTGTGTGGATTCAGCAAAATATTCCAATATAGTCCAGTAGTCCATAATAGTAGTGGGTTTTCCATAGGACTGGCAATGTCAGAAGTTGTTGATTTGAGACTTTACAGCTCAGCATATTAATACAGCTTTATATTTTATAATTCGTTTTTACACTTTTCTGCTGGATGGTTAAGTCCAAGATAATGCAAGACCTATATAACAAGAAATGTAACTTTTGTATATGATAAGGTCAGTCAAATCCCCTCAGGATTTATCCTGAAACCCTGTTCCACAGTTTCTATATCTTTTGTTATTGTCAGCCATGTAGATGAGTCAGGGTCATTGCTTGACAAATTTGCTCTCTGTGAAAACCTGAGAGAATGTTTTCTCTCCATGTGACTCTCCTTAGGCACATTGTACATCATAGATCACTGTCCTCTATGGCCCCATAATCTTGTTGATCAGAAAATTTGAGACAC
>NW_004524620.1:5743303-5757746 GCF_000260255.1 Octodon degus | reverse complement strand
GCATTTAAATTTTTAAAAAATCAGAGAAAGGCTGATTCTAGGTTTCATATTTTCCACAGTCACTTAAAAGCAACATAAATATGTGCATATTATGGAGGAGTTAATAAAATTACCTTGCAAGGCAAAAAAGATATTATATAAGTTATATAATGTATTGTGCATCTCAATAAAAGCAGAGATCTTTTCTGTAGGCATTGCTTGCTGTTATGGCTACAGATATGATGATTACCCACTTGCAATACTTTCTTCAGTGTTTTAATTTTGAAAGACATGGACCCAAGACTTGGCAATTGGTTATGATTCTCATTGCAGTATAAGCTTATAGGAAAGTAGACATAAACTAAGCAGTGTTTACTCCTTAGCCCTGTACTTCACTGACCTAAAATTAAAAGCTACATATTACTTTAATGCATTTAAAGACAAAATAATTTGATGCTATCAGCTTAAGGGCAGCCCGTTTTCAGAGCTCCATTTTACCTGTATTGGCTAATGGTGGAAATAGCCTTTCTGAAATTTATGGGCTAGAACTCTTTTTCATTATTTTTACTCCTTAAACATGTGGCTCTTGAGAGCAAATCTGAAATGTTCATTACCATCTTCACTGGCATTGTTTTTCTCTTGGATATTCCTTAATTGGAATCCTAGATAGAGATAATAATAGTTTGCTGCCTGAGCTCCAAACGATTCCATTTTCAGCCTTTTGTGGGAGATTTCTGCCTCTCACTACAAACTGCAGTCGTGTGCTTGTGCAGCCCGTATCGCCTCTGCAAAGCTGAACTTAGCCAAAGCACTGCAGGTGTGTCTGGAGACCGCTTTCCTGTCCTGTGTGGCAATGTGAACGGTTAGGATCATCAATGATCGGTCTCTCAGGGAAAGCAAAAGTGCTGCAGAGAACTTAAAGTCTCAGCGTGAGTGATTTTACTTATAATGAAAGAGATTATATCCATTATGGATATCAATGGTTTTGCTCCAATTCTTCAAAAATATAGAAGATGGAAAGGGAAACTTGTTTTAAAAGAAAAAAAAAAGCCCTAAAATAATACCACCCCAGATCTGATTTAAAAATTAAAGGAAAAATAATATTTTTTAATCCCCACCTCTGACTGGTATTGCATGGGGAACACATGACACGCATGGGGCGTAGTGACACTGGGCCTTGGATCCGCCCCGCTCCGTTAGCTAGTGAGCCGCACACACACAATACTCTGGAACAGAGTGGAGATTTAGTCATTAATTGCTTGATAGCATAATTAATGCTCTTCTCCTGGGTTGTCTCTTCTCAGTAGCCATGTGATTAATGCCTTCTGAAGGGCAAGGTCAGTGTTTCATAGAAATATTGCTGCTTTTATTCTGTAGACAAACACCTGAAAGTACTCTGCTTCTTGCGGGTCATAGATTATTTGCTGAGGAGTAAAAAGAACATTTAGGTACCAAAAATTTATAATGAGAGGACTATGGATGTTCTACTAAACTAATAGTCATGTTCGGTAGCCTGGCGCATTTTAAAATAGAGCGAGATTCTTAATAGATTTACAAGTCACTAACTTCACCCTGATTCTAAGAGAAGATGTGGCTGCTGAAACACTGCCATTTCTAAGGCGTGTGGCATTTATGGTGCTCGTAAAACTGTAGAACCATAAAATATCAACGAAGTTTTACAAAATCAGCCTGCAGGAGTAACTTAAAATGAAACTACCTCGGCAATTTCTTTTCAGGACATGGGAGAGCCAGCAATGAGGTTCCTTCTCAACCCTCAACTCCCCGATGTCATCATTCCACCCGTCATTCCTCCTCGTCGTTCCTCCTGCTCAGTCCCCAGCTTTAATTCTTCTCTGTAACAGTATTTGGAAGGACATTTTCAAAGTCAACTTCTTGCCTAAATTCTTTGCCCTGAAAATGAGGCTGATTTTCTTTCATTCAACCAGACTTGAAAACTGACAGGTAGAGGTCAGACATTACGGCAAGATACACTGTTTCTCATAGAGAGGAAGATATTTTTGCTTCACAAAATTCAGTATTGCTTTTTGTCTTTTGTTGTTCTTGTATGTGTTTTATTTTGAGGGTTGTATGTAAGACATGGCTAGTGAGTATCTGCATTGCTAAAAATTTGCTTGGAAACATGAATTTTGAAATATATAAACATATCATTTCACAAAACAGAAAGAATAAGGTAATATTTCAGCAAGAACACGTGTCCCAGAGTTATTTATTGAAAAGGAATGTCAATATATTAAATGTTTTGTAATATACTAATAATAAAGGAAATGGGGATGAGGAGATAGCTCAGTGGTCTAAGCGCCTGCCTCGCACGTGCAAGCACCCAAGTTCTATCACCAGTACTTTGTGCTGTGCCGAGCCGGCCACTGAAACCAGACATGGTGGCCCATACCTGTAATCACTGTGCTGGGGAGACTGAGACAGGAGGATCACTGTGAGTCCAAGTTGTATAATGAGACCCTGCAGCAAATAAATAAGATTTTTAAAAATTAAAAAAAATTAATGAAATGTATACATTCATAAATGAAATTACAGAGTTAAAAATGTTGGGGAGACCACAAAATTAACCACAAGATAAAATGTTTATTTTGGACCAATTTGGTTTCCACAATGTAATATTATAAGCCAGGCAACTTATAAAAAGCAGAAGTCCAAGGCCAATGCAACAGCCAACCTAATGTGGTGGCATTTCTTCATTCATAGAGGGGTAACATTTCCCTGTGTCTGCACATATGATCAGGGACAAAAAACAGCGTTCTGGAGTTGCCCTGAAAAAGAAACTCTTTCAAATCACTTGCTTTAGTAACTTAATTACCTTCCCAAATCTGCATCACCAAATAGCACCATGTAGTTGACTAAATTTCAATATATGAACTTTAGAAGACTTCAATATTCAGACCATAGGGCTGGGGTGATAGCTCAGTGGAATACGTGCTTTTCTGGAAGTGCAGGGTCCTGAGTGCAATCCCTGGTACCACACACACATACGTACAAATTCAGACCATGATGTTGCCTTTGTTTAAATAGGTCACCTCTGGTTTTATGAAGATGAAATGGACAAAAACATTCTATTTAATATGTGCAACATTATCATTATTTATATATTCTGAAATGATTACTGCAACCAAACTAGTATATCCATCCTCTTATACACTTATCATCACTTTACTGTGTCGAGAACAAAGAGAATTTACTTTGATAGCTAATTTCCCACATATAATGCGTTGTTGTTAGCTATATTCACACATGTATAATGTTTGTCACAACTACACACTATATAATTCAGTCTGTACTTTTAACTATCCATGATTTTAACCACAGGTAACTTTATTTCTATAAGCTCGCCTGTTTTAGGCTTTATCTGTAAGTGACCCTGGGTCAGGTTTGACTTTCTGTGTCTGGGGTATTTGCCATAATACCCTCGAGGTTCATATATGATCTCCAAACCAAAAGTATTTCTTCCTTTTTTGCGACTGAATAAAACATCATTGTGTGCTATGGTGTGTATAATATTTTATATTTACTTAAATCAATAGACATGAATGTTCTTAACATCGTGAATACTATGAATAATACTATTATCATAATTGGAGTATAGATATTTGTTTGCTCTAGTGACTTTGTTGTATAGATATCCATTCGGATTTGGATTGCTGGGTCCTATAGTACTACTTTTTCAACTTTCTGAGAAGCCTCCACACTATTTTCTGTAATTTAAATCCCTATAGTGAATGGAAAGATGTTCCATATTTCTCCACAACCCAATGCACGTTGCTTTGAGTTTTGTGACAAGATGCACACTGAAATGTATCACGTGACATTGTCTCTCAGTTTTGGTTTGCAAAACTCTGAGGATTATTGATGGAGAGCTTTTTCTCCTAAATGTGTTGGCCTTTGCATTTCATCTTTGGAAAAATCACTTCAGTCCTTTTGCTGATATTTAATTGAGGTTGCTTGTTTGCTATAGAAATGCATGAGGTTCTTATATATTTGGGAATAAAATCCTTACATAATTTATAGTTTTTAACTACTTTGCCCAGCTGTAGGATGCTTCATTACTTTGCTCATTATTTATTTTCCCGTGTGAAAATTTTTAACATGATACAGTCCACTCTGCTCCTTTTGCTGTTGCTGTTTTTATAGTTTGGATTTTGTATGCATTAAAAATCATTACCTGGAACTATACTGTATAGCTTCTCCTCTGTGCCTTTCCCCAGTAGTTCTAGAGCTTTAGGCTTGCGCTGGTCATTGGTCCACTGTAAGCTCACTGTGTACTCAGTGACGCTTTCCTTTAAAACTTAACCTTTCCAGCACGTCCACGACCCTTTGTGCAAGCACTATCTAGTAAAGAAACTGCGCTTTCTTGAGTATGCAGTTAGGGTTGCTTTCTCAGCGATTACTTGAATGAATACGTGTGGATTTGTTTTTAGCCCCTGTATTCTGTCTGCTACACATTGTTTTTATTCCAGTTCCATGTGGTAGCTTTGGAATCAGACGCCGTAGTGCATACATCTTCGCTGTCATTTCAACAGATTGCTTTTGCTACTCAGACTTCCGTGTTTTCAATTTCTGTGAAATATGCTACTGGATTTTGGATATAAATTACAGTAAGTGTATAGCACATTTTGAGTAATATGAACATTTTGGCACTATATTTTCTACTTCATGAATACAGTATACCTTTCCATTTATGTGTAAGTTCTTCAATTTCTTTTAGAAATCTTTTATAATTTCTGGTTTTCACCCCATGCTTGTATTTATTATCATATATATAAGAATAAATATATTACATATGCTTATTGAAATGGGATTATTTTCTTAATTTCATTTTTCAATAATTCCTCATTAGCTTGTGGAAACACAACTAGTTTTAGATAATAACTTGCAAATTCATCAATGTTTTAAAATTTAATTTTAACAATTATTTAGTTGAGCATTTGGGGATATCTATGTATAAATGTATGTCAACTTCAAACAGAAAACAAATTCCTACTTTCTAACTCAGAGTCCCCTTATTTATTTTTTCTTGCATAGTAACTGAGTCCATCCAGCACGAGGTGAAAAGTGCCCGGAGCAGACATCCTTGCTGAGTTCCTCAGAGCCCACCCTTGGGGTTTACTTTGTTGTTATTGTTGTCTTCTCTTTGTCTTTGCTATTGCATCTGATGCTGTCTGTGAGTTTGTCATCTGTTATGGTTTGTGTGTATTTGTCCCCCAAAGCCTGATGCAGTTTGTGATTAATTCATGACCCAAAGTTGGGATTATGGGTCTGAGCACTGCTGGGATTAGGCGTGAGTGCTACACCCAGCCTGGGGCAGGTAGTCTGAATGTAACATAAGACAGACAAGCTTCCTCTTTGTTGCCATTTGTTACTGCTGCTCCTCTCTTTTTCTCTCTGCTCTTTGCTGCCACCATGAACTGCTGCCCTCTGCCATGTGCTAGTCTGCCTTGTAGCCAGTTGGTTATGGACTGAAACCTCCACTGCTATGAGCTAAACAAACCTTTACGTCCTTCATTTCCATTCTTAGGTGTTTGTCCCAGCGATAAGAGAAGAGTAACTGAGACATCACCTCTATCTTTTCTTCTTCTTTTAAATTTATTTATTTATTTAGTACAGGGTCTCGCTACAGAGTTCAGAGTAGTAGTGATCTTCCGATCTCTGCCTCCCCAGCACTGGGATTATAGGCATGCCCCACCATGCCTGGTCTCAGTGGCCAGTATGACCTGTGGTGCTAGGGGTTGAACCTGGCCTCTGTGTTTACCTAAACAGACACTTTGTCCTCCTAGCTATCTCACTGGCCCTACCATCTGTATCTTTATTGCCATAAAGTAACTTCTACACCTTGTTTTTTGTTGTTGTTTTATTTTATTTTTTATTTTTTCCTCTTTGTTTTTCAGTACTGGGGACCATAGAGATTTCACAGTAAGCTATACAGCCTATTATTTTAACTTTTTTTATTTGAAGCAGGGTTTATGGATTTGCTAAATTTCTCAGGCTTGTTGAATTATTTTAACATGAGAGATGTTAGGTGTCCTACATGTGTTTTCTGCATCTTTTCAGGTAACTGTTCACTTGGTCTTCGCCCTGTTGGCGACGGTGACTCCGACAGATGTGCACACTTTGAACCATCTTAAATGTGGGACAGCAGAGAAGAAGAGGGAGGTTCGATCGCCTCCTCTGGAAACCCCAAGAGCCGGCGGCCCAGGATGCTGGGGGGCCGGGGAGCCCTGCGCGGCCCTGCCTGGATCCCTGTGTCCGCACCTGCACGAGGGAAGGCTGCTGAGTCCTCACCGTGGCTCTCTGCAGCCGGGCTCCGCTTGGGCCTCATCCTGTGTCTGTGTGTCTATCCTCACTGACCTTCGTCAGACCCCAGCTCCTACGCTGGCTCCTACGCCGCATCGCAAAATACAAGCTGCTTAATCTTACTACAGTGTTTTGAGATGGTGAAGCTCAATACGATTTGTTATTTTAGTGGAGGATTTTTGCATCTGTGTATATCAAGAATGTTGCAGTAAGATTCTTCAAATGTCTTTTTCTAGCTTTGATATTAAGGAACATGAACCTTATAAAGCAGTTTGGAAGCATTTTCAGTTTTTGGCTATTATTAAATAGCTTCATAATCCCTCATAGAAGTTAATAATGAAGCGATTTATAAATGTTCAATCGCCTCACTCCAACCAGCTAGCTTTCTCTGTTTCCTTCTGATTTAGATGATAGGTGGGCATTCCTGTGCATGCATTCATTTCTCCAAGGTTATCTGATTCGTTTTGAAGCATTGGCTTATCGGTATCACTTTTGCATGAGGCCCCCTTTTATCCTTTCTCTTTCCTTTAGGTTTAAACTTAACACTTACTGCACAGTTACTGTAGAAAACTTCTTAGCTGTCAACAAAGAAAGTTTGTGATACAAAACTGTCCTCGATGACTGCAGCTATTAGCTGCATAACAACAATACTGTGGAAATTAGGTGAGAACAATGTTGAAAAATAGTGACTGTGGAGGGCTCAGGGTACAAATCTCCCAGAAAAATAAAGTTCATAAAATGGAAAACGCAATCACCTCCAAAAACATTATATTTCACCTAATAATGCCAGACCTTAGTCCTCAGGCTTAAGCCAGGTTTTATATTTCCTTCTTTCCCTGTCACTCTGTCTCTGTCCCTTTTCCTGTCCCTTCCGCTTCCCTTTTGGGTCTCATTATGTAGTTCAAGCAGGCCTTGAACTCACTGTGTAGCCCCGCTGGCATCCAAAGGGTGGTAATTTTCCTTCAGCAGGAGGCCTCAGATTACAGGATTTGCCACTATGCCCCCTGCTACCTGGTTTTAGTTTGCCGTTGTGATCCCATTTATTGGAGTCTTCTATATTTTTACCTAGGCCTACCTAAAGGTCTAGCAATTTTACTTAGCTTTGTAATAAACATAATTCTTTTTTTGCTTTTTAGTCTCTACTTTAGTTATTTCTGTTGTGATCTTTGATATGTTCTTTCTTGCGCTACTTTTAGGCTCAGTTTGTTCTTTTTCTATTTCTTTGAATGTTGTTAGGCTGATAGTTTGAAATTTTTTTTTCATGAAGAATTTACTACTAGTACCTCTCTTAGAGGTGCTTTTGCTCTATCCCCTAGAGTTGTGGTATTCGTCATTTTATTTTAAATTTCCTTAAAATAGATTTGATGTTTTACATTTGATTTCTTCTTTATTTGAAGTAGAGTAGTAGGCTGCTCAAATTTATCATATTTGTGAAGTATCTAATTTTCCTACCATTTTTGATTTCTAGTTCATACCAACGCAGTCAGAAAAATGCTTCAATTTTTTAAAATACTAAACTTAATGATGATTGGAACCTACTACAAAGCTTATTTTTAATCTTTTGTGAACATTTCTGCTTGGGTTGGATAAAATTTTCTCTTTAATATAGAGCTATATTTGGTCTCCATTGTCTTTCAAATCTGGTGTATTATTCTTATTGATTTATCCATTATTGAAAGTATGATATTATTGTATGTTCCTATCACTGTTTGTTACTATTTTTCATATTACTTAATATTGTCTTTTATACTGTTCTTGTGACAGTTGTGTATTTGTTTAAAACAGTTGCTGTAGCTTGATGAATTTACTGTTTTGTCATTAAATAATTGTGTCTTAAGACAGTTTTTGAGCTAATGTCTATTTTGTCTGATAAAAGTCTTGCTTCTGTTTTCTTTTAATTGAGGTATTTCAATTTTCATCTTTTAATTAATATTAAAGGAATGTTTTCCTTCTCTTCATGTTTCACGTTGTGTGTGTGTGTTTAAACTTGAATTGTATATCTATGGCCATAACGTAGTTGAGTTTTGCTTCTGTCCTTGTTAAGTTTTTCTGTTTGAGGATTTTTTTTTCTATGTACCCTTTTCATGGTTTTTAATTGAGGAATTTTAATCCATTTTCCTTTAGAATAATTATTCCTAAGCAAGGATCTAGAGTTGTCATTTTGTTAATAGCTTCAGGATATTTTATAAATATTTTGTTCACATGCCTTCCTATCCTATTTGTGGGACCTGCTTTCCAGGGTGATATGCTTTTCTATGCATCTGTTGTGTTGTCTGAAACAGTTGTTGCTTCATGCTTATCATGAGGGTACATAAAACATAGTCCTGTCTATTTTTAACCTGATAAAATTTAATGTTGATTATGCTACAAGTCAAGTTTTTAATTTTCCTCTCTACATTTTATAGTTTTATGTCACAAGTTATATCTTTTAATGGCAATTTAAAAATTTACAGTTCTTTCAATATTTTGGATGTTCAATATTAACACTAGGGTTTCAAGTAGTTTACAAACATTAGTTATTTGAGGTCTCTGAATGTGACTATTAAGTTTCACCAGTGAGCTTAGTGCTTTCATGGCCTTGAAGGTTACAAAACAAAAGCATTCTTTTGTTTCAGCACTAATAAATTCATACTCTTGTAAGGAGGTTTTGGGGTGCTAGATTCCAGGGGGTTTTCTTGTCTGGGAATGCCTTTATGTCCACTTCATTTCTGAAGTTTTCTGAGTAAAATATTCTCAGTTGTCGATTGTTCTTTTCTTTATTGTGAACATATTCTTCCATTCCATTTTTTTAACTTTTTTGCAGGTAATTTTTTATTCTTTTATGTTAGGAAAAGGGTCTACAGGGTTTGCAGGGTCTCACTGCTACATCGGACTCATAGTGATCCTCCTGTTTACAGCATCTCAAGAGCTGGGATTACAGGTGGGTGCCACCACACCCAGTTTCAATCACCTTCTCAGGGTGCCCCTGGGGTAGGGCTAGCAAGGCAGGCCTGGGGAGCAAATCCCAGGCCCCTGAACCTGCTTGCAGATCCTTTAATCTGCTAAGATATTTGGCTGGCCTCTGCTGAGAATTAAGTTGATAGATTTGTAATATTTTTTGCTTGCTCCTTTCAAAAAGCTCTCTGAATGTTGAGTTTTCTATTATAATTGATACCATCTTTCCATTAAGTTTGTAAAATATTTAACTTGGCATATCTGAATGAGCACATTTCCGTGCATGGGGAGCATTTTTAGCCATTGTTTTTTAATTGAGCTTTCTGGTCCATTCACTGTTTTTATTTCCATCTATGACTCTGTAATATGAAAGTGAGCTCTGGTTAAGACATCTCACATAACTTTTTTTTCTCTTTGTGGTTGTATATATACAAATTGCATCTTTTTAAAAATTTAAAGTTATTATGCTTAATAAGTTCAGATTTTGATGCACCCTTTCGGTTTTCTATTACTTCAATATTTTTGTTTCTAGAATTTTTGATTTTTATTTCTCATATTATGCTTATTTTCTTTACTGTTCTTAGTCCATTACCTCAGTTATTGTTCTTCCCTAAAGCATTTGTTTCGAATCATTTTGAGCCATGAGTCAAATTCTGTTTCTTTGTGGTTGTTTAATGCAATTCTTCTCATTTTTCTTCAATGGTGCCATTTTAAAAAATGCGTGTTCCTCGATTTTTTGTGCTATTGTTTTCACCTTGGAAATCTAGTCTCCTCTATTGTTTACTGCCTGGATTTAAAAAAGAAAAGATTTTATCAATGAAAGGAAGGACTTTACTGACTTAGGTTCTGAGGTTCTTTCATTCATTCCTACAGGCATGCATGCTCAACGCCTCTTGTGGCCCTCCTTAAGGTACAGCCTGCTCCTTCATCTGCCCAAGCCAGGCGAGGCCTGAGGACCTCCCACAAGTTCATCCCACTGTTCTGAGATGCTCACTCTTGGGTATGGCGTATCCAGCTTGGGACAGTTGAGCCAGCTGTCTGTGCGAAACACCTTCCCTTGGGGTCTGCGAGAGCGTCGGTAAGAGCCCAGAAATGGATCGGAGCAATGTCCCTCATGGCTTGTGATGCTGAGCTCTCTCTCACTCACGATGCTGTCCTTGTCCCCTGTGAAAGAAACTAGCAGCTGAGATGGTCTCTCTAGGCTCAGGGGTGTGCTGTCTTGGGGATGTGGAACGTGGAGAAAGGAAAACAGTCACTTTTACTATTTCAGCACACCTATCCAGGGACTGTTGGTCCAATGGTGTTTGATACAGCGCTGCTGAACTTCAGGTCACCCACAAAGGCACAGTTGTAGTGGTCTCCAGGGGTAGTTGTTGTAACTGTTCATTTATGGACAGGTGACAATAGAAAACTTTGTAGTCAGCTGGTATTTCATTTTAAAATGTGTTTCTAAGTACATAAATGTGATATTTGTTATTACTAAATGTTAATTGTTATAAAATAAGACAGTTATCTAATGGCATCTCAATATTATATATTAACATATTCTAAATTACCACTAAAGGTAAAATATCCTATTTTTTTGTTAATTCAAAAGTTTTTCACTTTACACCAACTACAATTTTGTTGACTTAGGAATTTAAAGGACCAGTCAAATAGCTCAGCGGATTAAAGCACCTACAAGTAGGCACAAGGGCCAAAGGGTTTGATCCCCTGGTCTGCTGTGCTGGCCCTGCCTCCAGGCTATTGAGAGTGGGCATGGTGGTACGCTCCTGTAATCCCAGCTCTTAGGAGGCTGTAAATAGGCAGATCACTATGAGTCTAGTCTAGTAGTAAGACCCTGAACACCCTGTAGACCCTTCTCTAAAATACAAAAACAAACAAACAAAAAAAAGAATTTAAGAATTATGCTTTTTTCTACTAATGTATTTGGATTTTTCTTTAACATTTTCACATTGGATTACGGCGAAGTTCTGAAAATAGTTTATTTCTGACATCACCACTAAACATTCTTGGTAAACATTTTGGTTTTACTTACTCATAATATGCACTCATATATATATACTACTAATGGAAAAGTCAATATATTTTAATATGTATATTGCACATAGCTGTTAATCAAAAGTATTTCATAAAAATGATGATACTTCAGGGTATACACCTTTAAATTTAGTGCATAAATCAATACATGGCTTTACAGATGTACCTTCCTTTGTTTCCTGAATGTCTCTTCAGTAGAATGGATTTTGAATTTGTTGTGAAAATTGTACTTTAAAGGAAATTCAGATTCTTAGAAAATGGCTTAGTTCACATCAAATATTTATGATGTGGAGCTTATAGTTATGTGATTCGGGATTAGACAATGATTTTAAAAACTTTGGAGATGAACAGACATTCAGGCAAGAAAGCCAAAACTTTGCCATCAGATTTTTCAAGCGCTCAAAACACCATGTGCCTTGAATAAAAGAAGATGAAAAGCTGAAGCAAAACACTCTACATTCATATTAAAGAATATTTATGAAAATATTTTATGACTGCTTCAACAGTCCTAAAGAAGCACTGCACACATATCAAGACATATTTTAATTAAGACATATTTTCCATTTCATGAATTTTGATATTTAAGCTATTGTGAATAAATAAAAATCATATGCCATATGAATATATTTTATTCACTTAAAGCAACTCTTCAAAAATCTCTACTTTGATACAAAATACATTTTAAATTAAAAAACATATTCCGTGCCATTTGGAAGTGATAAAAATCTATGCTTTTAATACATATTGAACATAATTTCTAAACTTATCCATTAATATTTCAAAGCCAGCAGCACTTTCTCCATTTCTCTAATAAGAAAACCGAAAAGGCACCGAGAGGATACAGTCATGGCTATCGAAGGCAAATGGGTTTTTTGTGGCTTGCACTGGAGCACTTCTTATGTAGTTTTTCTTACTAACCTGCGATTGTAGGGTGGGGCACAGGAGGAGCTCACGCATACGAGTCACGGCCCAATCCATCCCTCACCGTCCAGGAGCACTGCATACATATCATTCTTAATTTCACACATATATAATTTTATTCTTATCATAATAACTAGAATAAAACATTGAATGAAAGTTTCTTAAATAAATGGATAAAACATGGAAAAATATCATTGAAATAATCTGTGAATTAAATTCAATAGATTTTTGGCTTATTTCTTGATATAGGAAATAGAATTACCATATCAAAATTCTTATTTTTTTCCTGTATTTTTGTTCTTTCAACAAAATATGAGATGTGACTAATTTATATAAAGCTGACTCAGCTACTCTGTAAAACAGACTACCACAAGTTTTAGGCATTCTATAGTCAATAGAATCCAAGCTGTTAAAAAAATAATAAATAATTTAAAAAAGAATCAAAGCCGCATTTGGGGGGAAAAGTTTTCCAGCTCATAAAATTTTCTTTCTTTCTTTCTTTCTTTCTTTCTTTCTTTCTTTCTTTCTTTCTTTTTTTTTTGTGGAACTGGGGATGGAACTCAGGCCCTTGTGCTTGCTGGGAAGCACTTATTCCACTGAACCATTGCCTCAGCCCCTTTTCTAAAATTTCTTTTTATTCATTTTAATGAGAAAAAGACAAAATAGCAATGAAACAATTTCCCAAAAGGTTAGGATAGTTACAACGATTAATACATTGCATATTGTTGTCTTCATAGTAGTTATTCAGAATACAAGCTGCAGATATGATATCTTGTCTAAATAGTATTAGCCATTCATGAAATGCAAGTTAAAACAACATTAAGACACCATCTCACTCCAGAAAGAATGGCTGTCATAAAGAAATCACCCAACAACAAATGTTGGAGAGGTTGTGGGGAAAGGGAACCCTTCTCTACTGCTGGTGGGAATGTTGACTGGTGCAACTGTTATTGAAATCAGTGTGAAGAGTCCTCTAAAAACTAGGACTGGAAGATACATTCAATCCTGCTATCCCTCTTCTTGGAATTTTCCCAAAAGAATTGAAAATGTCATATCATAGTGATATATGTGCTCCTGTGTTTATAGCAGCACAATTTGTGATAGCCAAATCTTGGAAACAACAAAAATACCTGTAATGTGAGGAATGGATGAAAAAGATGTGGTATTTCTGTAGAATGGAGTATTACTCAGCTATAAAGAAAAATAAATTTGAAGGCTTCAAATATAAAGGGTGCAACTTGAAAATACACTTGTAAGTGAAATAAACCAAACCCACATGTATAAATATTGTACTGTCTCCCTAGTGTAGGAACCCAGCTCATAAAATTTTCTAGCCTTCTATTTTGATGGTTATAGCATATAATTGTGTTAGTTCTTTGAGGTCACTGGGATTTCTAACACACCTCTGTCATTTATTTAAAGAGAGAAAATGAAAACAATATGCAACATAAAACTAGTTCTTAGTCTTGGATTTTTTTTTTTCTTTGAGAATGCTGTGCAAGTGAAATATTTCAAATTTAGAGGATACAAATTTTTTCCACTAGTATAGAATTTTTATTATTGAGTTTAATGAAAGATTGGCTTCCTTCAAATTTAATAAAATGCTATGATTTTTGAGGTCTACTTAATTATATTTACTAGTGTCTCCACATGCACACAGGTCTTATAAAAGATTCAGGAAAAAGCTTGCCAAAGAAATCATCTGAATTTAAATTTAGTTCCCTCAAACACTCCAGTATTTTTTTTTTATTTCTGTCTTTTTTTTTTTTTTTCTTTTGTGGAGCCCTTGTAATTAGCTCCAGACACTACTGATTCTTGGAATAGGAGCCTCACTATTGCATAAAAACAACCTCCTATGAAGTGAAGAATCATGGGGTTGAGTCCAAAACTCAGTTAAGGGGCCGGAGAGATGGCTCAGTAGAACAAGCACTTGCCTAGCAAGCACAAGGGTCTGAGTTCAATCCCCAGTTCCGGAAAAAAAAAAAAAAAGCCTTCAGTTAAATTTGCTCTACAGAGCTGGTGAAGACGCTGCATTGGACTTGAACTGAATCATGTCAGGGAACTTTTAGGATGAACTAATTTTTAAGGAGAACATATTTTAAAAGGTTTATTAAAAAGTGAAAGCTTCAAAGTGGAAGAGAATACAAGAAACCTGTGACTAAAATATACTTACCCACACATTTCAGCTTGTTTTGGACGAGGAAAATCCTTGTCATTTTGTCTATTTAAAGACAAATTAAAAAAAAAA
>NW_004524620.1:5741249-5742503 GCF_000260255.1 Octodon degus | reverse complement strand
TGAGATTGAGAAGAGTTTTGGATAACAGATTCATAAATTTTGTCTTTCTGTGAATTTTTTTTTCTCATGGAAATACATGTTAAATATTCTTTGGGTAAAAAAAAATAGAAAAAGTTTTCAGATAAGTACATACAAGTGGGGCTGGATGCAGAGAAAATGCTCAAATTCTTCAGTGGTTACATTGGTGCTAGTTAAAGCAGTACCTTTTTTTTTTTTTTTTTTTTTTCAGAACTGGGAATTGAACTCAGGCCCTTGTGCTTGCTAGAGAAGTGCTTATTCTACTGAGCCATCTCCCCAGCCCCTAAAGCAGTATATATTAAATTTCCAAAAATTCAAATAAAATGACAATACTACTGTGGGCATAAGGAAGGACATTTTATGGAAATATGAGTAATTATAGATTTTTGAAAATATCTATTAAAAGTAAACTGCTTTTACATGTTTTCCAAAAATCCAAACCCAACTCTTTCTAATAGAAACAAAAAGATCAGTAGTTAGGAATATCTATTTAAAATGTTCAAAATTGACCAAATTTGGAAACAGAGTGACTTCTCATTAATTGTTATTTGGTTATAGTAGCAGCCTACCATGTGATACTTCATTAAAATCATATTAGTTGCATTGGCAGAATGCCTGTGATGTATGAATTCTGAAGAATCATGTAGTGCAAGATCCTGTTTTGTAATTCAAACAACCATATCATTTCTATTTATGAATATTTAAGTGTTTGTATGTTATTATATAAGTATTGAGTAAGGGAAAACTAGATCAGGTTGTGATTGACTTAGGCAGTTGGAGAAATGATGCAAAACATGAGGTAGCCAGGTGTGGTGGTGCACATCAGTAATCCCAGCTCTCTGGGTGGCTGAGGCAGGAGGACCTAAACATTGACCCCAGCCTGGGTGCTTGGAGACTTTAGTACGATTGTGTCTCCAAATACAAAATAAAAGATCCCTGGTGAGGTAGATCACAGTAATGTTACTGGGTTCAATGCCTAGTAGTGGACAGAGAAAGGGAGGGAGGTAAGGAAAGAGGGAGGGAGCAAAGGAGGAAGGGAAAGAGAGACGGAGGGAAGGAGGGAGGGATGGAGGAAGAGGGAGGAAGGAGTGAAGGAAGGAGAGAGGGAGGGAAGGAGGAAGAGGGAGGAATGAGGGAAAGAGGGAGGGAAGGAAGGAGAGAGGGAGGAAGAGGGAGGAATGAGGGAAGGAAGGAGAGAGGGAGGGAAGGAGGAAGAGGGAGGAAGGAGGGAAGGAG
>NW_004524620.1:5739028-5739952 GCF_000260255.1 Octodon degus | reverse complement strand
GGGAGTAAATAAAAGTGAAATCAATTCTGATCCTTAGATCCCAACTCATGATGCTTTAGAATCAATAGAGCTACAGGGTTAAAAATTAATTCTCAGAATCTGCTTGAAAATGCGAATTGCAAAGATACTTTTCCAAGTCAGTGTCCTAGATATTTGAAGAACAGGAGGGAGTATGGAGCAAAAGAATGAAGAGCAGAATTTCCAAAGACAGTGTGAAACCTGAACAAAACACCCTTCGTGGAGATTGACAGCTGACCTGAGATTGCGGGGCTGTGCTGGAGAGATGGCGCAAGCGAAGTGAACGCACTGCTGTGGAATTCAGCACAGGACCCCCAGGGACAGCGATGTGATGGCGAGCCATAGTGTAAAGTCTCCGTTTTACTACAGCCGCTCTCCTGCATTTCCTGCATGAAATCATTAGTACTGCCTGCTGTGGAGGTCAGTACACGGGCTTGCAGGCCAGGGAAAAGGAGGCTAATCAGAATGGGGGCGGAATCCCTGGAGAGAAGGGTGAAGTGATGAAGTGATCAGGAGGGCGGACAGGCTCACTGTCTGCTTTAGAAACCTCCTCCTCCCCTTTCCCTCAACCTTTGTCTGGCATAGAGGGTTAATAGAAAATTTATGCAGATTATCCCATTTTAATGCTGTTACTTTCTAAGAGTTTAAAGGTTAACTTCTCAATAGAGACTTCGCCTGCTTTAATTGCAATGACTTTTGCAAAGCAAAAAAGTTCTTTGTTTCATGATTTATCCTCACTCATTTAAAAAAATATTTATTGATTTATCTACTTGGCACAGGGTCTGACCGTGCAGCTCTGACTCCTCATGATCCTCTTGTCTCGGCGTCCCCTGTGCTGGAAATTCATGCGTTCAGCACCACACCCCGTTTCGGTGGTCAGCTTGGCACAGCGCTGGTATTGTACGC
>NW_004524620.1:5735154-5738043 GCF_000260255.1 Octodon degus | reverse complement strand
CATTGGTCCCACAGAAGAGACTGATTTCCTTCTTTCTTGGGTTTCTACCCAATTCTTTTCACTTTAATTGGAAAAAGAAAACTCAGATTACTAGCGTATTCAAGGAAAAGAAGCAAGTGCCCAACTTATAGCAACACATTTAAGCAGCTGTTGTTATTGTACAGTATTTATGGCATTTCCATTTCAAGGACAGTCATTTATATTTTTGGTGTGCCCAGTGACACTTCTCAACTTTCTTCTCTGAATATCACTGACTATCTATGTTTCATTTTTCACCATTTTCTTCTCATTTCCCATAATTACTCATTTTTTTTGGGGGGTGGACTTTTCAAAGGATAAAATATTCCTGATTTTCTGCCTTTTTTTCACGCTTGTTGCTGTATGATTGATGATAGATCTCCGAGCATGAAGTTCAGGGTAAACAAAGAAGAGGATGTTCACCTGGTGCCAAGTTGTCAGGACAAAACAATCCCATTTGTTTTTTCAGCACCTTCTTAAGAGACCAGTGAAGGAAATCTTCTGTACTTTAAAGTTGTAGGATAACTGCAATATGTGACTGATCAGGATCTCGTGATTTGGAGGGCTTCTTGTGCACTGACCTTTGTCAATAATTGATACTTTCTAAGCTCCTCAATAAATATGCTGTGAGCGCTCATTTCGGGGCTCAGACTCACAGGACATCTGAGAATCCTGTGGTCAAGTTCATCCAGCTTTGCTGTCATTCTTGCAGCTTCGATCCTTCTACCACTTGTTCTGTCAAATCAATTATGGCAAATATATTCACTGTGTGGCCAAAATAATGAGGACCTACTGGGACTCTGTTGCTCTCGTACTGCCTGTGGGCTGCATCTATACCATGTACCCTGAAAACGGTTCAACTGGGAAGCTTTGGGATGTGATGAAGGCATACATATTTCTTGAGGGTCAGAATTGCTCCTACAGGGATATCAGGAAAGCAAAAAAAGGAAAGAAGCATGAGATTGTGACAAATGTTCTAAAGCAAAAGAAGTGGTATGGCGCTCACATCTTTCATGAGTTGGATACATTAGAATCTAGTAAAGGAAGAAAAGCACAGTATAGCAAGGCATTAAAATGTAGTAAAACCAAAAGAATTCTAGATTTAATAACCAAGTTCACTAGCATAGCAAATGGCAGAGATGGGCAGAGCACTGTGCTTCATCAAGCCACCAGTGAGAGAGCATGAACCAACCTAGGCACTCGTCATCATCACGTCCTCTCTGAAATGCGCCTTGCCCACCTCTCCTTAACGAGGCAAGCACCACACTGAAGCCTGCTCAGCAGGAATCTTGGTAGCCTACCTGCCCTCCCACTCACCTGAGAGCCTTGTTGATCTGCAACCTGCCCATCTAACTTCATTGCAAAAAATGACGAAAGGGAAGAACAAAAGAAAATTTCAGACTTCTAGGCCACTCAAAACAGGTCCAGGAGAGAAGCTCATAGAAGGACTTGGAAGTCACACACCTGTTTCTGAGATGGTAGCAACGAAAGTAAACAAAGAACTGGATCAGTCTATGGAGGAAATCAGATCAGAAATAAACTCTCAGGTAAAAAAAAATAAAGATATGATGACAATCATGAAAGAATTCTTCAATGAATCTAAAAAAAGAAACAGTTTTAAAAATAGAAGGGAATAGAAAATTATGGAAAATTGGATGAACAATGCCAAAGAATAAGAATGCATGAAACATATTCAAACAGATATCCTGGCCATTAAGAATTTAACTGAAAGCTGGCAAAACTGCTTGAATGGAACAAGATAGAATTTCAGGCCTTGAAGATAGCTTTGCACTTAGTAAATGTGACAGGAAACACTTCTTAAAAATGAAGAAAAACTGGAAATAATAGTAAAACAGCTGCAAGATGATGGAAATAAAAATAATATAAGACTAACAGGTATCAATGAAACAGCAAGAGATAACACAAAATACATAAAAAGTATGTTGGCAGAAAGATTAGGAGAGAGTTTCTCAAGCTTGGGAGAATAATCTGATATATAGATAACTGAAGCATATAGAACTCCAGCTAGTCATAATCAAAATAAATCATCACCTAGCTACATAATAATGAAGATCTCAGAAATTGAGGAAAAAAACAGAATATTAAAATTTGTTAGAGAGAAGAAACAGAGTAACTATGATGTAAAGCCCATAAAAATCATGACAGACTTCTTAACATAGACCATTAAATCAAGAAGATCTTGGTGTGATATATTTGAGGTTCTGAAAGAAGACAATGTTCAACCCAGGTTGTTGTATCCTCCAAATTTAATGGAGATGAGATACTTCCATGCAAAAGAACAACTGAAGAAATTTATGACAACAAAATGACCCTTACAAAGAGTACTGACATATTTTGCGAAGAGAAAAAAGATTACCATTACTTCAAACACAACAGAAGAGAACTACCAAGCAGAGCAAGCAATTAAGCTAAGGGGAAAATTAGGAATCTTACAGTAGAAAATAAAATGACACAGATAAGCCAATACATAGCAGTTATAACTATCAATATGAATGGCCTCAATTTACCAATCAAAAGAAGTAGACTAGCAGAGTGTATAGAGAAACAAAATCTAACAATATGCTGCATATAAGAAACACATTTAACCAAAAAAGAAATTAATGGAATAAATGTCAAAGGATGAAGAACAAAGCTCCATGTGACAGGAACTCAGAAAGCAGGGCCGCTATTCCGATTGCTGAAAATGTCAACTTCAAACCATGAGTGATTAGAAGAGACAAAGAAGGTCTTCATCACAGGAAAACTGCAAAAGGAAGATCTAACAATTAAAAATATATATGCACCCAATGTAGGAGCACCCAACTGTATAAGACAAATTCTAACATACATTAAAAATCTAATGAGCAATAG
>NW_004524620.1:5703153-5716255 GCF_000260255.1 Octodon degus | reverse complement strand
TTTTCAGTGCCGCACTGAATGTGCAGGCCAAACTCTTGAGCTAAAGTTTAATGTTTGTTCCTAGGTTATGCATGACTGGGATTGAAAGATGCTTGCTTGATCAAACTCGTCTTTCAAATAAATCGAAGATAATTAAATTGAATCTTGTTTATGTAATTTCTTAATTCCAATTCTTTTGATATCATACTAATTGTTTTACTTTGTTTTCTATCTTTGAATTGCATTTGTATATAATATTGTCCACTTCTTAGATTTGTCTATATTTTTCTACTTATTTTGCACACATGCAATTTATTTCTTCGATTGACATTGGCTATTGTGTGCTAAGAGACAGTTTCTCTTATTTCTGTGTCTATGTAAATGTGTAATTCCTGCTTGACTCTTAACACTTCTCTATATTGAATAAGTGTGGATTGGAGGTTTGCTGGGCTAAGAATGTATGAAAGTGTGTCCTTACATTCATCAGTTTTATGTGTTCAGGCAGTTTTATGTGAAAAGTTTTCATGGCATTAAACACTTTGAAACACTTAAATATACAGAGGAATAATTTCTCTTAAAAGACGACACATGCTACAACGTTGTTAAATTAATTTTGTTACAACTGCTTTCCAGTGCACAGTTTTGAAGCAGTTGAGCTGTTTTCCTTTTTTCCACTGACTGGAATGTGATAGGACCTTTCAGTCCTCTCAGAGCTTTAATGATATTCATGGAAAAACAGGCTGCATTTTTTAAGTCTAATGAGGTGTCAGCTTTCTTAGTGACTCATTTTCTCTTTTGTCCTTCACTATTTTCCATTTTCTGCCTTTGAAACAATATAGACTAACCAAAGAATAAAGGACTATTATCAAGGAAGCCTTCAGGGATTGAGAGCACTTTGGTTCTGAATATCAGAACCAAAATTCACCCTGAATTTTAACAACATTTTAATGTGTTACCCAAATTCTAATCTGTACCTCAAAATTTACATTGCAAAGATATTGTAAATTTATAATAACATGCATCGGATGACCTCAGTTACCTAAACATTTTCCCATTGTATCTTTTTCTAGTGCCACAGTAAGAGAGGCTTTAAGGAACAGACACTGAGAATAGGCAGAAAAAGCCTCATTGCACTGGTACTAATTGGAAATTTCCTACAAGAAAGACTACATATAAGAGAATTACTGTTTTCTTCGGTTAGTGCTGTCTTACATTCTAGTATTTTGAACTCATTTCTTTGAGTTAGGAAATATCTTGACCCAAATGTGCTATATTAATTTAGTTGTACATTACACATGTGAACAACTGGCTAAAATGATCCTGTAGAAGGGACTATGATTACAAATTGCAAAACTTGTGTGAAGTACATTTAGGTGAAACACATAAAGAATTCAATTGTACAGTAAGGAAGGCTTTCTTATCAGCAGAAGGCCAAATTCTTTCCAGATGTTTGTAATTTCCATTTAAGTTCCTACTTAAATTTTTCAAATTTATTTTTTCTAGGTTTTAATAGTTGATATTTTAAAGGTCAATTTTTCACATATTTCTAATATTATTTGATCATGATTTTTTTAGGAATGGCTTGTATAATAACTGCCATTTTTGTGTTTTATATTTTCTATGTCTCTCCATCTCCCTCCACCTCTTCTGTCTACACACACACACACACACACACACACACACACACACGCACACACACACACGTGTACATGCACACATACACACATACATAATAAAGTGTTGCATGTGGAATATTAGCATTTCCTACATAAAATAAAAATTATGCTGAAAAATTATCACCTAGTGACATCATAACCATCATAACCATCAGACTGTAGTATAATGAGCTATTTACATTTGTACTGATGCTGATATGAGCAATCTCAGTGTACTAGCAGTTGTACAAAAGCATAGCCATAGGGTTACATAGTACATTACTACTTGCTAAGGAAATGTGACATTATGGTTTACATTTTTACTTTCATTACTTTTGAATGTAGTTCTATGTAACAAGAAGATCACTGTAATTAATGTATGTATGTATTTATGGGGGCATTAGTCTCATCTATTTTGTTTACTCTGCCTTTTGATTACGTAAGCTTCACTTGTGTTTTACTTAATCTTATGCTATTTTTTTTCAAGATTACTCTGTAAATATTCAAATCTACTGCTAATGTTGTGAGAAGAAGCTACATTAAGTTGTGTTGAACATGGTATTAAAAGCAATTGAGAACTACAAAGGTGTTTGTGAAGTTCATTGATTACCATCATTTATCGATGATGACAAGGCCCCTATCTACTGTAGGCATAAAGCTATCCACTCCTTACTGGTGCTACTCCATTGTGTTCATCAACACAGAGCCACAGACATAACCACCACACCAGCAGCCTGGGTGAGGAATATACCAATGCCGTGGAGAAGAAGTAAGCTGCCTAGAAGAGTTGGTTGCTTTAGAAACAATGGATGAGACAAATCACAATCCCTAGAAAAAGCCCAAAATTGTAAATCAAAGGGTTTTACCCTAAAGTGACTTCTTACAGTGGGATAGAGTGAGACAAGAAATTTAGTTTGGCCCCCACATGTTACTAGAGGGAGTTTAATTAGACTCCATTTGGGGAAGCGCTGATTGTGTAGAGCAGAACCAAGGAGCACTTAGAGTAGAGCCCTTCTCTAGGACTAAAGTGTTACTCTAGCACAGTGACCAGGTGAGAGCCAGACAGTGACAGAGTAGGATCTAGATATGGGTTCCCTCAGTGTCCCTGAGGAATTCAATGTAAGGCATAGAAGGACACAAAACCCTATCTTCTGGTGGGAGGCCGTATTCAGTGGGTCTGGCTTTCAGAGGTGTCTGGATCTGGAGGTGATGGCACTGATTTCAGGAGTTTCTTGGAGCCCTCCCCACCCACACACGTCAAGAGGAGACCCAGGGTCTGATTGCTATCCCATGTGCCCGTGTGTGCGGGATGAGTCTTGACTTGAGCAGTCACCACAGCCTGGCATTTGTAAATGGGGAACCTCTTGAGCAGAGTGCTCCTCTGATGGACCACAGGTGACAAAGCAGGGCAGGAAGCACGGTTATGTGCTCTGTCCTGGAAAGAAGTCACTCACTGCAAACACACAGGAGCATTTTTCTTTTCTCTTTAGACTCAATCATTTTTTTCTCTATTGGATCTTTTCTTATTTATTTGTGTTGATGGTATATGAAATTTATCTCCTATTTCACACTCTTTATTTATTTATTTGATTAGGGACTTTGTTGCTCTTATTCTTTCTTTTAATTTGTTCTATTTTTTTCTGTTTTCCTATATTTTACTCAATTTTTTTTTTTTTTTTTTCAGAACCGGGGATTGAACTCAGGCCCTTGCGCTTGCCAGGGAAGCGCTTATTCCACTGGGCCATCTCCCCGGCCCCTCAATAGTTTCATTGTTGCATTTTTCTATTACTTTTATATAAAACTATAAATTCCTTGTATTAGTTAAGGTTCATATACATGTCCCCCCTCTAATTATAGCATTTTTTATTTTAAAGAGGAAAAACAATAACAAAAACCAAAGCAAATAACAAGAACAACAATAGAAACAAAGCATTATAAGACAATACAAATGGTGGAGAAGTTCAGAACAAGAATGGGATATCAAAAGTGGTTGTTATATTTTGTTACTATAAAATTTCTTGATCGAATACCAGTAATAGATATGCAAGATTGATCAAACAATTAAACATGCACTCTTCCTTTCAATTAACCTTTTAGTTTTTTAAATTTTAAGACTTATGAATCAGAGCTGGCCAAATAGCTCAGTGGACTAAAGCATGTGCAAGCAGGAACAGGGGCCAAGGTTCAATCCCATGGCCTGCCATGCTGGCCCCAACCCCGGGTCACCCTGAGGCAGCAATGAGACTGGGTGTGTTGGTGCACACCTGTAATCCCAGCTCTTGGGATGGTGTAAACAGGCAGATCACTATGAGTCTGATCTAGTAGGGAGACCCTGAACACCCTGTAGACCCTTCCCTAAAATACAAAAATAAAAAGACTCATGAATCTATAGGTTGTTTAGATTTCTCTTACTATGGTTAAACAGTATTCTATTATTAATGGAGGTAAAGTTGTTCTATTGTATATATTTGTTGTACATTATTATCTGGCTTATACTGTAGGTACAGATTTTATAGGTACATACCAACAGCTATTTTTTTTCTATTGTTAGAAATGGCACATTACTGGTTTTTAGTGCTTGTCAATCAAGTTTGCATTTGACACTATTGCTGATTTTAGTACTTTAGTCAAGGTGACATAGTTGTTCTTATCAATTTGTTTTCTCTATATGCAAATATCTAGATTATGTGAGGAGCATATACAATACTAGGAGTCAGAACTAAAGAACTGGGCATTAGGACAAAAACTGAAAGTTCTTCTTCCAAATAAATTGTAGTGTTTGTATCCTGGGACAGAGACCAAGGCCAAAACTTAACTATGCCAGAGGATATCTTTGCAAAGTAGTCATTAACTTAAAATTTTCCCTATACTAACAACAAAACTAACCACTATAATTAATCTGCAAGACTCTGCACCGGAAACAAAAACAAAATAGAAACATGAGAAAGCATGCCAACACAATATATTCAAAAATACACTAGTCCCCTAAAGTTGACCCAAAGGTACTGAGAGAAAAGAAGACAAAAGTTGCACAGATGAAATACCTGAAAAGTAACAGTGAAAGTAGCAAAACAGATCAATAAAGTGTTTGGAAATCTAAAGGCATAAGTAATAATCCTAAAGAAAGAAATGACTACTCAGTTTAGAAAAGACACTAGTAATAAACTAATGAAGCTAAGGAAAGACATAAAATTGATGAGTGCCCAGAATATAAAAAATTGGAATCTATAAAAAGTTCCAAATTGAAATTCAGTTGATTAAATATTCTACTGAAATTATGGAGATCAGAAGCCACCAAGTGAGGACAAAGTGTTAGACTTAAAGAAAAATCCATTAAAAATAATGAAAGGACATTGAAAAAGGGTTCAATGGCTTATAGATGTTGCAAAGGAGTGCTTTAAGATTAATTGGAGCTACTGAAAAAGAAAAGATGGGACAAATTTCATAAAACCCTGTTTTCAGAAGTAATAACAAAGAATTCAAATCATGGGAAAAATTAACATACTGATGACTGAGTCTTATAGAACCTCAAACAGCCGTGACCAGAAAAGATCCATCCCAAGGTAAACCATAGCCAGAATATTGGAAATATAACACAAATACAAAATATTAAAAGCAGTTAGAGAAAAGAAGCAAATCATTTATGAAAGAAAAACCATCAAAATTATAGCAGGCTTTTCAATAGAAACTTTAAAGGCAACAAAAATATGAAATAGTGTTTCAAGCAATAAAATAAAATGACTTCCAACAAAGACTGATACTGTCTGCTAAATTAGCTTTCAAAATTGATGGAGAAATAGATATTAGGAAATTTATTACCACCAAAATGAGACTACTTATTCTCCAGGATATCCTAAAAAAGACAATGAAGCTAACAATCCCAAAAGATACAATAGCATGGATGTGTAAGGAATGCTTAGTATAAAGTAAAGCAAGGAAGTCCGTAGCAGAAATATTATACAAGGACAAGAATAAGTCAATATGTATCAGTTATAATCATTAATGTGAATGGTTTCAATTAACCAACCAAAAAGCACAGGTTAGTAGAATGTATGAAAAACAAGATGCAACACTATGCTGTCTACAAGAAACACATTTAACTCAAAATAAAGTCATAGACTGAAGGTCAGTGATGGAAAATAGTATTTCATGCATGGAAACATGTAAACAAGAAGTAGCTATCCTACATTTCGACAAACTGGATTTTATCCCAAATCTGATCAGAAGAAGAAGAGTAAGGCGTCATGTACTGGTTCTGGGAAACACTCAAGAGGAAGTGACGACAGTTATAGACAAATGTGCACCAAACAGTGGTGCATTCACTTCTGTAAAGCAAATACATTGGATGTGACAGATTACACAAATATCAGCACAATCATAGTGAAGAAGTTCAGTGCACCACTAAAACAAATAGATCAACTGAAACAAAACATGAGGAAAACATCAGAGTTGAACTAAATCTTCAAACAAATGAATTTAAGAGATACATACAGCATTCTACCCAACAACCAAATACACATTGTCCTCAACACACATGAAAATTTTCTTTAAATAGATCACATGTAGGTAAATAAAGGATATGCAAGTAAGTGTATAAGAATTACAATTTTATCATATAACTTATCACATAAATGTAATAAAACTAGAAATTACTGGTAACACAAATTATTCAAACACATGACAATTAAACTACACACACTTGTGCAATCAATATGTCATAACAGAAATTAGGAAATTAATGAAAGCATTGTGAAAATTAAATGACTCTGCCAGTAAAGCATACTAAGGCTCCTGGTGCACAATAAAAGCAGTCCCAAGAGAGAAATTTATAACGGGGGATGCCCACATCAAAAAAATAGCAAAAAATAAAAAATAAAAAAATAGCTTACCTAATATATAACATAATTAAGAGATAATTATGTTATAATTAAGTATCTCTTAATTATGTTATACATAATATATAGCCTCATAAAGTATCTCAAAGTCCAAGAAAAACAAAAACATTCTAAACCCAGATCTAGTATAAAGAAATTATAAATATAAGAGAATAAATAATGAAATAAAGGGAAAAATGAGTTGAAGACCTGGCTCTTCAAAAGAACAAATGAAACAGACAAGCCCTTAGCTACTATTACCAAAATATAAAAGAAAGAACACAAACCAGTGAGACTGGGTAATATTATTGCAAAATTATTAAACCATAATGAATACTGCTGAAAGCAGGATTGTTACCAAATATTTCATAAAATTGCACACCAAAAACTAGGAAATTTCAGAAGAAGAGGAGAGATTCCTAGACACATGAGTTACCAAAGCAAACCAAGAAGACCTAAAAGGTCTGAATTATTCAGTACCAGGTAACAAAGCTGAAGAAAGAATAAAAAAGCCACCAATGATTAAAAGCTCAGGACCTGATGGGTTCATAGCCAATGTTTTTCAAGAACCTCAAGAATACTCTTAAAACTCTTTAATGAAATCAAAGTAGAGGGAATATCCCTACAGTTATTATTTAAGATATCATTACCCTGATTCCAATAGTAAACAAGCATTCAACCAAATAAATGCAACTGGCAAATCTTTCCAATGAACATATGGGCAAAGGCCTTAAAAGATACTAGCAAACAGAATGCAACAAATCACTAAAATGTTGTGCACAACTACCAAGTAGGCTTCACCCCAAAAAGCAACGATAGTTCCATATATACAAATCAACAAATATAATTCATCGCATAAGCAGAACCAAGGGGGAAAAAAAGCAAGTTGTTGTCTTAATAGATTCAGAAAATCCCTTTGACAAAATCCAACATCTATGCATGATAAAAATCCTGAAAAACTATGTATAGAAGGACTTTATCTCAATTTCCTAAAAGCCATTTATGACATGCTATTATTAATGTCACATAACAATGTGGAATAACTGAAGGATTCTACTGTCAGGAACAAGACAAAGACATTGACCACTACCCCTTATTTCAACATGGTCCTTGAAGTATTAGCCAGAGCAATCAGGCAAGAAAAAGAGATAGATTGGGTAAGTACAGGAAAGGAAAAAGGCAAAATATCATTATTTGTAGATGATCTGATTGTCTACTTATTAGACCCCAAAAATTCCACAACTAGACTCTCAGAATTCATAGCAGGTGCAGAAGTGTAGTCGTATACAAGATGAATATAAGGGAGGAACTGGGAGGTGAGCCCATGTCCCTGGATTCACAGACTCGGTATAATCACAATGGCTGTACTTCCAGAACTGATACATAAATTTAATGAAATCCCAATCAAAATCTCAAGGACGTTTCTCTGCTATCTGCACAAAACAATCCACAATCCCATATGGATAGAGAAATAGTGCAGAATAGCACTTCTGAGCAACAATAGCAAAGTGGGAGACATCCCAGCCCTGTATGTAAGGTTGTACTATAAAGTTACTATACTAACTTGGTATAGACAGAAAAAGAGACATTAGGATAAAGAGGATGAGCAGAGGAAGCAGAAAGAACTGCGGGCTATTTGATCTTTTGCAATAAGGCCAAAAATATAGGATGAGGAGGGATTACCACTTTAGTAATATTTCTTATAAAGTTAAATGTCCATATGCAGATTGGTCCTAGGTTCCTATAATTCATCACATACCAAATCAAAATAACAATGGATCAAGATCTAAACATTAGAACAGAACTATTAAATCTGTTGGCAGACAAAAATATGTGAAACTTTTGAGGATGCAGCCATAGGCAAGGATTTTCTGAACAGAGCTCCCATGGCAAGAGAAACAATAAGGAGTACCTATGAATAGAATCACATCAAACTGGACACTTGCGTGTCAGCCAGAACAACAGAATGAACAGGCAACCTGCAGAGAGAGACGATAACTTCCTACTCTTCCTTGGGTAGAGGACTAACATATACAACCTATTTTTAAAAATCTAGAAAGACTGGAATCCTTAAAATAAAATAACCTCTCAAGCGAACAACTGAAATGAATGGGAAAACTTCAAAGAAAAAAAATTGCAGATGCCTAATAAATATATTAAAAATGTTCAACATTACCGTCCATCAGAGAAACGCAAATTAAAACAACACTAATATTTTTCATTCTCTGTCTTTCTCTAAAGATTATCTAAAATGATAATATGTAATAAATCAAGAAAGCAGGGCCAGCACAGCTTCAGGGAAAATATTACCTGTCAACAGTATTGGTGGAAATGTACACTAGTGCAATCATTATAGCAATCGCTATGGATACTCCTCAAAAGAAAAAAAAATCAAAGCCAGAGGTTCTATTTGTTTCTATTCTTCCTCTAAGTATCTTTCCAAAGACTTGAAGGCATCACATAACAGTGAGATATGCATGCCCATAGTTTTAGCAGGGCAATTTACAATAGTACAGTCTTGGACACAGCCTATATGCCACTCATAGATAAATGTATTAAAACCAATATTTGTACAGGACTGGAGAGACAGCTCAGCAGACTAAGTGCCTGCTTCAGCAAGCACGAGGACCTGGTTTGCTCCCTGCACCAGCCCTGGCCCCAGGCAGGCTGAGCTGACCAATGAGACTGAGGGTGGTGGCTCACGCCTGTAATCCCAGCACTGCTCCCTCCAACTCATGTGTCCCTTCACAGATGACTTCACAGATAGTCTTTCACTTCTATCTTTCATTGTCTGTTTATATGTGTCCGTCTGTCTTATCATCATCCCTAGTTTCCCCTTACTAAACTTTAAACACACAGATTTTGATCTTTCTGAAAAATGAACTATTCCATTACTTATTATTTGTATCTCTGTTTAATGTATTGCCCTATTCATTAATTTCTCCTGTTTAAGGGTGATTCTATCTGGATCTCCTCTCTAATTTTCTTTTCCTATTGCTTTGACTTTCAAATGTTTACAGTTTTGCTCTGTTGCTAAGATATTTCATATATTGACTAACATTTAAAATGCAACTCATATATGGTTAATTTCTTCATTTACTTCATTATGTCTGTGGCAACATGATTTTTATCTAATGAAATTTTTGTGCTGTAACATGTTATATACTCTTATTATTAATATTATGTTTATCCACTTTTGCCCTTGTTAATTTAGTTATGATTTGTATATTAGTTGTCATGGTTTGGGTTTTTATAAGGGGAATAATAAAATACAGGGCGCATTTATAAGAATCACATATAAGGAGTGCAGGAAATCTGTCTACACACTGAAGACCAAAGATTCTAGCTGAGGGCCTGGATCCCACATCAATATCCTTCGTGAGTCCAGCTGCAAACCCAGAACCTATGACAATGCCTTTCACAAGTCTGATTGGAGGCCTAGAGCCCACAACTATGTCTCACACAGATCTGCTTCAGAGATCTGCACTGGGAAGGCCCAAGTGGCACTAGCTGAAGCTAAAAAAATCTGCAATAGCAGGATGAAGGATCTGAGCTAGCAGGCAGAGGGATCGCAATGGGAGTAGAAAGCAATGCTCAGAGTAAGAACCAGAGCTCTCCCCAAAAGTACCACAGAGGTCCTCAGCAACAGTAAGGTAAGAAGCTTCCCCAGTGATGAGGAAAGTCAAGTTCCCATGAGGAAAGCCAATGAGACAATCTTCTCCAGGAGACTGAGCATTGCACCAGCTTCCTCTCCAGAGCTAGGAAACAATGCTCAAGATGAGGACCTTCAAAATGAACCATAGCCATTCTCAGTGATGATGTGGTCCCAAGATCCTCCTCCAAGAACAGCCATGATCATCAGGAAAGCCAGATGACAAAGTGCCCTAGCAGAATATCCCAACAGAAGCGGCGACTTCCACCAGCCTCTTCTGCAGTCTGCCTCTTATGCTGCTACGTCATAGTTTGACAGAGAGTATCAAAGGACAAAATATTGGGTTAAACAAAGTATATTTGCTCTGCAGGTGCTTAGTGTGTAGAAATGACAGGCTCTCCTTATGTGCCTACAACAAGACTATTAACTCTTAGATTTTTTGCTTTTCCTTCAGCTTCAGGAAAGACAACATGTGAAACAATGTTGTTCCATTCACATACATGGGGCAAGGTACATCAGACCCATTTAGGCAAAACTGTTGAAGTCTTTCCCTCAGTTTTGATGCCTTGAGCTTCTTATTCCAGTATTGTACAGTAGTGAAACATGATCCCAGTGTTCCCATGGGATGTCCTACTCATCGGAAGCTTCACTAATCCTTGCTGGCAGTGAGCTCAAACACCGTTTTTTTCTCAGAAAGGAAGTAAATTGGTGCTAGAAGAGCTCCCCTGGGACTATGACCTCTGTCACTGTGGTGAATAAGAAATCAATATTCCCTTCTCTCAGGACTTCTGTGTTCAAGTTACTAAAGGAAAATAATTAAATTCATATTGGTGAATTAATCTGAGATAATGATTGTTCTGTTCACATCCAACTACACTAGGGTGGTAAAATGCATTGCCAAGAGACCAAAGAATATACCCAGGAATGACCAATGAGAAATAAGCTTTATTAAGACTTGGTTAGAAATACAAACAAGATAAAGTATGTTAAGTGAGACTTACTAACAGAAAAAGATATACAGTGGATATGGCCCAGCCAGAAAGTCTCAAGGGTATCCAATGATAGTGGGCCAGTGGAGGACATTGCCAGAACACCAAGAATAGTCAAGGGCAACCAGATGAACTGTGCTACTCATTCTATCTAGAGAATACCTATGTTCTAAACTAGTTACCATAGGAACAGGTATCCTCTCCAATAAGAACATCCAAGGTCATCAGGAAAACCAGCATGACAAGGTCCCCTAGCAGAATACCCCAAGAGAACCAGAAGCTTCCAGCAGCTCCAACAGCTACTCCAAATGCTTCCCTGACAGCCTCTCTATAGCTTCTGCAGTTCTGCCTCTTGTGCTGCTGGCCACAACCCTCGGCTTGGCCTCCCATACCCAACTCCATGCTAGTAAAGATTAGCAGTGTGTAACACGTTGACCATTAGTTAGCAATCCACTAAACTAGCTGTAATTCTTTAGGACTGTCTTTACTCTCTTCTGACTTTAATTTCTCTTTTGTAGAAACTATACTGTCTATGTGTCTTATAGATTAGGCTGCAAAAGTAACAATAACATTAGCTGGATCTATTCCACGATATGACCAAAATCCCAGCCACAGCTAACTTAGCACATGGGCATGAAGGTGCTCTGTCCAGACACCACCAGAGTGCTAATTTAGGCATACCTACTAGATAGAGCTTGGCTGGGCATTGCCTTACTCTTGGCTTGGCAAGAGTCTTGGTATCACAGAGAAGTTAGAGAAGACACAGTGCTAACTCTTCTGATTTTCTTTCAGGAATGGTAGGATGGTAAACTGTGAAAAAACAAACAGAAATAAAAGGTAGAAAATGACTGGGAAACATCAGGGTAAGTATGACTGGAGAATTAGAGCAGTCATCTAAATTAGTCAAAATCAAAACGAATAGATCTTATTGAAATTTGGGCTAAATATTTAAGACATAAGAAAAGTATGGACAGCAACCCAATATCCAGCTTGCTCTGTGAAGGATGCAGTGCTGCCCTAAGAATGGTGGCAGGTGCCCTGAATGCAACACGAACTCAGGGTGAGATAAAAAACTTCCATCAGACTTTATTTTTATTTAATTACTTGTGTATTTATTTAGTTAATTTGTTTGCTTGCTTGTTTGTTTGTTTATTGGTTTATTGAGACAAGTCCTTACTATGCAGCTCAGGCTGTCCAAAAACTTACTGTGTAGTCCACACTGGCCTCAAATTCATGGCAATTCTGCTTCAGCCTCCCAAGTGCAGAGATTACAGCCCTTCACCAATATAGCCATAGGGCAGCAGACTTTGAAATCGTCCAGGTAGCGCTCATTTTACAGGAATGAAGAATACAAGAGTGGTGGGGTTTGACGGGAATCCACACAGACTCCAGAAGCCCTGAAAGGCCAGATGGCAGCATGTCACTGCCAAGGCGGTGTGTGAAGCTGTGAGCAAAGCCAAACGTGCACTAGAGACCCAAGGGCATTGGATAAGCCATGAATGTGGAAAATCTGAGGAAAACTACAGGCAGGGAGCAAAGCTGCCTCAAGAGACATAGGGGAAGTGCTGTAATGAAAATTTTGCGGGGTCAGGCAGTTCAAACACATAGAATTCACATATTCTCCCCAGGAGCCACACACGGAATTATGGGATAGGGTGTTCTTCCTGTTATATTTTAGTATTGCATTGGACCCATTCCTTTGCATGGATCCTTTCTTCTTTTTGAAATGGGAACATATACTTTGTGCAAATGCATGGTAGTTGTGTTTCACAATCTGTTTGATTTCTACAAAGGCTTGTGCTAAAAACATTGAGTATCAAGGAAGAATTTGTGCTTACACTTTTCTATAAAAGTCTTGCAATTGCTCAGACAGACAACAATTATTAGAATGAACTAAATGCATTTTAAATAAAAAGATGTGCAAGATTACTTGGGGAGTGAGGGTTGGAAAGT
>NW_004524620.1:5698645-5702038 GCF_000260255.1 Octodon degus | reverse complement strand
CTGGGTGGAGAAGCAGCAGAAGCCTGGAGGGCAGAGCCTGGAACATGGGGATGGAGTTCGGAATCCAAGCAGATCGAGATGGGCAGAGTTCACAGGGAGAGCGTGGATGTGAGGAGCTCAACAGCTAGAGCAACCCATAGACCAGCGCAGTTCAGCGGTGTACTTGTCTACGTGAAGCCAGGCAAAGACACCTCGAAATATTAGAGAATGCTCTTGTTCACTCACAGAAGGGCAGATATAGAGCCTTTTCTCTTTGCCAGACTAGACATGTTCATAAGGCATTGAGCAGAATAATAAAGTGGATCTCGCCTTATTGCTGCTAAACAAATATCCTAGGACTAAGGAGTGCTTTTGTTCTTAGCAAAATTAAGAAAAAATACAAGAGCAAATAAATAAGTGGTTTAGCTTAAATTTATTTCAGAATGGAGCTGAAAAATTTAACAATTTATAAATATCCAGTATGTTCAAGATAAAATGCACAATGCTGATTATCTCAGGCTAATTAGGCTTTCAAAATAGTAAGAAAATCTGGTTTATAATGAGGAGAAAAATCATTCAATTTAAATGAACACAGAACACAGGTGTTAGAATTAACAGGAAAGGACTTAAATAGAATGTTATAACTATATCCCATATGTCCAAAGTAAAGAAATGCAGAATATATGAAATATAAGTGCACTGATTTTTTAGACATAAAATTGCAGTGTCTGAGATGAACAATGTGCTTTGTGGAATTAACAACAAATAGGATGCTAAAGATTAAATATAGTGTCTTTGATATGCTGTTAAAAGAAATTGCCAACAAGGAACCATATAGAAGAAACACAATAGACAGACATGACAAGGACTACTAGTAAATTGGGTAAATCATCAAAACTCTAAATTATAAAATCTTATAAAGTCTCTGTAATGAAGAGGAAGGTATACAACGATATACATCGATGAAATGAAGACCCTGTATTTTCCTAACTTGACCAAATTTATACTCATATATTTAAATCTGAATGAGTTCTGAACATGAGAGACATGAAAAAGACAGCATAAAATACATTCAAATTAAAATTTTGAAATGTACAGATAAAAACAGAAATCACAAATCTATGTGAAAGAAAATAGGATGTGTAGACAGGAGTGATTGCAAGGATCACAAGAACTTCCTGCAGAATTTTCCCTGGACATGAGAAAACAACTCGTGATGATGGAACCACATCGCTTACACATTGGGGATAACTGGTAACTCAGAATTCTCGCTCAAAAGGTTTTTCGGAAGTCATTGAAATAGTTCAGTAGACTAAGCATCTGCTTAGGCAAGCGCAGGAAGCAGTGTTCATTCCTTGGCACCACATGTCTCTCCGGCCCCACCCCCAAGCGTACTGAGCCGGCAACTGAGTCTGGGCATGGTGGCTGTGCACCTGTAATCCCAGCCTGGGGAGGCTGAAAACAGGAGGATCACTGTGAGTATGAGCTGCATAGTGAGACCCTGTATGAAATACATAAAAAAATAAAAAAGATTTTTCACAAAGAAATCTGAAATAAAGACTGCATTCTTCGTGGCTTTCAACTTTTCCCCTCTGAGTATCTTATAGGCCTGCTTTGCTGGGACTGATCACATGTGTGAGCGCTGATGTGCTACACTTCATGAGCAGTGGTGCAACCAAGCATCCTTAAACAAAATCAAATTCATTGAGATGAAAAACCATACCAATACAGTTATTTTCCTTTCTGCAGCCTTAAAATTTTGTTACGTACAGCGTATTGTGAAGACAGAAGTGCAGAAAATGATTCATTTTCAAAGAACGAGGAGCATGTACAGGTAAGTGGTTGGTGCAAAGGTCTTTTACAAACTCACATCGGGTTTTTAGCCTGACTCTAGCCCCACATGTTGAGACATTCCCTTGACTGTTGTTGCATCAGTTAGATTTGGTAAATAAAGTAAGTTTTTCACTCAGATAGTACTTTATTTGATTCCATTGAAAACATTCTGATATCAGTAGTGTGTGTGTGTGTGTGTGTGTGTGTGTGTGTGTGTGTTCTTATTAACTGGCACAGTAACACTCCCATAGCCCCACAATCCAGTATGGCGTCCCCAAAACATTGGTCCTCCAAAAACAATTGTCAAAATATTGCTATCACAATCAACTTTAGATTGTACTTACAGGGAGTTGAAAACACCAAAAATGTAAGCACGCACCAATTTGCAAATCTCTGTAGCTCTGGATATGGGAAGAGCGGAAGCTGAGACAGGACAGACAGTACCCAACTGCACACTAAGCATGGGAACTTGGAATGCAGGTCATTAGTAGGATTTGCGAAGCTTAGGATTCCATGGGAAAAAGACTTTTGAAATAAAAAATATATTAATGTCTGTAATTATTTCATAGCTTATCATATAAATAGGGATTTCAAATTTCCCTGTTTTTTTTTTTTCAGGTTAAAAATGGCACATGGAGATTAGAAATATTTGAATGTAAGTCTGTCATTGCCCCCATTTAGGAATACCATACATAATTCCTTCAGTTTTATAGTGATAAAGGCAAACCAAATTACTTTATGAAAATATTTTCAAATGTTTCTGTATGAAGCATGTGAAAAACTCCAGAATATGTTACTTGTAAAGTATGTTAGAAAGTTTTTGCACAACTCATTTGAGTGCCTTAACTTTCAGACACAGCTGGGTATTTCACTTTTACAGATAGATATCATAATGATAAAACAAGTCTGTTAAGATGAAACGACACTGAATTGCAATTGTGGAACCTTGGGTTTGGATTAGTTCTCAGCGAACACCATGGCACTCTTCTTAAGTAGGTTTAGGAATGTTAAAATATTTCATTAGTCTCCTGTTATTATAAACTTGAACCTCCCAATATCCTCAGGATATACTGAGGATGAGTTGTCTGAGACAGCACCCAGACTAGACATACACTAGTTTTCTTTTGATGTTAAAATCAGGTGAATTGAATTTTGATTTAGTTTGTGAATTCCCTGAAGAACCCTTATGGGCATAGTGGAAATACATTAAATTTATCGCAAAAGTCTTCAATATTTAACCCCTGTGGTTTAGTTCTTGAATGTACCACCTATTCTTATATCTGCTTTTATATTTTTTGAAGTAAAGAAGAAAAATTATCAAAGGCAAAGATAAAATGAAACCAATAATGGAAAAGTTTTATAGGCATCAAAGAATAATAAGAACATTTATGACATTCCTAGCTAGAAATATTTATTCATTGAGGAGATGTTAGAGAATTTGAGGCAGAAGAGCTCTGACTAAAAAAGAGGGACCATGCATTACAGAATAAAAGTACAACACAGTCAAGCTTATGAAGACCTTTGTAGAAAGTTTTAATAAGACAAATTTAATCACTTCAAAATATGCACTGATTGAAAAGA
>NW_004524620.1:5697824-5698410 GCF_000260255.1 Octodon degus | reverse complement strand
ATTTAGTGAAGGTTGCTTTATCTTTCCAGGTTATTTTGCAAACACTACGTTCTCTGTGGAAGTGTTCTGAGTCTCTGCAGTGTTTAGGCAAAGTCTCACTGCCAGTGCCGATTGCGTGGTCTCCAGGTGGTGCCACCAGAGGCAACAGCACCTCAGGGTGCTGGGGTCCACTGGGAGTCCTTGCTTAACTGACCATACCCTTTGGAAGGGAACTGTGGGACCCCCTCTACCTGTCTTGTCCTTTCTGTTTCCTGTTTCCTGAAGTGTACAAAATGCTCCTGCCATGATGTATACTCCAGCAGAGACCTCAAACTATGGACCTACCCTAAAACTATGACCAAAAGAAGTCTTTTTTCTTCATAATTAATTGCATCATTTGTTTTCATTGTAGAAAAAGAAAGCTTTCTAATGTGCCTTTTAATCTACATTACCACCCTTACACAGCATGTCCTACTCCACCTTTCCATGTCCCCGTGTTTTAATGCAGCTATTATCTTATCTGCTATATATTATTCTTGTAACTTATAATCTGATTTTCTTTTTTTTATTGACATCAGTTATTTTTATTTTAAAGAAAGAAAAAAAA
>NW_004524620.1:5687063-5695339 GCF_000260255.1 Octodon degus | reverse complement strand
TGATATCATAACAATAATAATCTATATCTATATCTATATATCTGATTCCAAAGTTGGTAACATTGTCCAGTACCTTTAATACTTCCTCAGCAAAATAACAAAATTAGGATGAAATTACCCTTCAATTTTACTAACCTTGGTCCTGATATTCTCAAATGAGAAAATATGCAGTTGGAAATTTTGAGACATATCAGTCAGTACATAGATCATATAAGAAGTAGAATTCTTACAGCATATACAGACAAGATACTAAAAATATTATGAAAAGGAAAAATGTAATGAGGAGCATAATTGTCTTTTATGTAAATATATTGTTAAAGAAAGATGCTATTCTGTTATTCATGCCCTTCTCCACTGTGTGTTTAATGCCACAATAGAATCTTGAGAAAACACTATATTCCAAGACCATTAATATAAATCACCAACATATTAATTTCATGAGCAGGAAAATGTTTTATATGAAGAAATCATTTCTAAAATTAAAAAAATAAAATACTAGTACTGACAGAGAAGGATAATACATAATTTATTTTAGTATTTGGAAATATTTGATTTTTAACAGAATGTATTTGATTTTCTGTATTCTTTGAGTTTTCTGTCATCTTGTGCTATATATATATATATATATATATATGCAAATCTAAAACATCTTGAAAAAACTGAACATCTTATATCATGGATATTCCTAGGCAAGTATAAGATGTATTTTGTGACAGAGTCAATCTTGTAATACAGGGAATCTAAGTTCTTGTTTAACTTAGTCACCACTTTAGAAGCCCTTCTTCTAAGTAAAACACACTGAAAGTTAACACACTTTACTCTGATTTAATTTTTCTTCTGACAAAGCATTCGTGGAGTTTGCTTTTATCAATGATTTAGTCAATTTGTAGATTGAAACAAGACATAGAGCCAGGGACTGTCACAATTAACTATTGATAACCCTGCATTTCTGAGCTCCTTATTCTATTGTAAACATTGAAAAGAAGCCTTTTTCCCTTATCACTACATGCTAGCCAAGTTCTATGAAATCAGAACAGTCTTTATCTGTGATATGAGCTGACACATGTGAGTCTAGCCTTCAAGTGAAGTTTTTCATCAGGATTTCTTCCAAAATAGTTTACATCCTAGTCAAAATGACTCAGAAAAAAAATATTAATTCAGAAAAAGCATCCCAGCTTTTATCAACATTTAAAATATGCCTTTCAGTTTTGCTTGTGTACCTAAGGCACATTTATTATCAAAAAACAAAACTTTTAAATTGAAATAATCTATTAATTAATTAGGTAAAGAGACAAAAACTGTGCCCCACAAGATTCCCAGAATGTTTCTTCTATCACTGTCTAAAATGTGATTATATTAAAATCCTGTTTTGAAAACCTATTTATCTTTTTTGCTATACATTATTATGCAGTAAGTACAATATTTTTATGTGGCCATTTATTGAATGAATCTCCACTTGCTGCTGGTGAAGATGCCCCTGGCCCATGTGCTGTAAGCGTGTCCTACCTAGTCCTCCTTTTTATGTCCTCTTGCTTTAAAGAAAGCTCTTGAGATAGAGTTCATCTTAATATGAAAGTTTTAAGTGAAAAAAATAATTTAACTCCTGGAAAACTCATGAATTTTATTTCTGTGAATGAAAGTATTTGTTTCAAACCATTTAAAAGCCCCACCATTGTTTGAATCCAAATGTAATGGGTTGTTAGAATTACCAGATCAAAATTTCCCAGACTGAGTAGCTTATAAAAACAAGGTTGAATTCTCACGTTTCTGGAAACCAGAAATCTAAAAGTCATTGTGTCAGTATGTTTAGTTTCTTCTGATATTTGGATCTTTTAACTTGCAATGGCTATTTCTCTCTCTCTCTTCCTCTCCCCCTCAATTTCATTTATAAAACCTCTATGAACTTTGTCAATATTTCATTCTCAGAATATCTCATTGATCTTTTACCTTTTCACTTTAAGTTTGTATATTGTTATTTTTCTTTGACATCAAATTATCAGCACTCTTTACATACACATCAGTGCCATTATGAAGCAAAAAAAATAGTTATTTGGAAAGAAGCACTGTAACTCCTCCATAGTCCATCTGAAAAGGAAATAAATAATTAAAAGGTAGCACAATTCCACAGATAACCTGGTCAGAAGAATAATTCTGGTCCTAGCTAGGATGCAGCAAGATGGTGTGTGATTTGGTGCCTCTATTCAGAGGAGCAAGCAATTTAAGACCTACAAATATTTTATTTCATGCAATTTTCATTTCATATTTCTAAACTGCAATTGAATATAGGCATCTTAAGACATGGAAAGGGAAATCACAGATAATGGAGATAATTATATAGACTCTGCCATGACGAGGTATGCACACCTCAGGGTAGGAAAAATAGAATGATGCTTTTCCAACACACGGGGGACCGTAGAGGATGTGCTGTATCACAGAAACCCCATTACACTGCTTGTCCTTAAAGAAGAAATTGAAAATATACATATAACAATCTCAATTGCAGTATACAGTGCAGCTCCCAAAATTCCCAGAGAATAGATGGGGGAGGATGAAGAGACGAAGTCAAGGGTCAGAATGCAGAAAGCTGATGTCAGGTGGAGCCTTCTCTCCTGAGCAGAGAAAAAGAACTGCCCAATGACTGCAGGCATTATTTGTCCACTTGGCAGGTTGATGTCATGTGACACCCCTCTGTCTATTAGCTTGTTCACCTGGCTTGCCTTGAGCATTCCATGTCCTCAGGTGTGACCTTGCTGTTGCCCACATATGTAATGATCTCCAGCATCAGCCACTCCCCACATCTCCTTTTCTGTTTTGTAGTTGTAAATGGAAGGTGGCCAGCTGAAGTTGGAGGAGCTGTGTTTAGCAGACTCTGTAGAAGACCTTACTACTTTTAAACACTTTGCATTCCAAGTGAACCTTCTATATTTCCGGTTCTCTGATTTTAGGTCCAAGTATTTTGCAGTTTAACTGTCTGTAGATCATTAACCCATAACAGTAGTCAGTTGGCAGTATAGCTGGGAATTGTCATAAATATTAGTGATTGTACCCTTTTTCATAGCTAATATACTACCATGGTGTTATTTTACACCTCTTGTGGTTGTACTTTTCTGCAGGTTGTTCAAGATCAAGTTAAAGTGAGACATGTATTAATCGCAGTTAATCCCTTGCTGTCTATCAAAATCAGGTAGGTATCCTCAGGATTTTCCTTGGAACCATATATAGCACCTCTTAGTTCTTCTGTCAGTGTCAGTCATCTGGATAAGTCATGGCTTTGCTTGACTAAGTAGCTTCCTGTGAAAGTTCAGGACACTTTTTGTGCCTAGTGATTCTCAGGCACACAGTACCCCAGAGATCTCTTACTTCTGTGGTCTAACAATATCTTTCATCAGAAGAACATGGACTCATACTGGAGAGATGGCTCAGTGGTCTAAGCCTCTGTTTAGGCAAGTGCAGGGACCAGTTAGACCCCTAGCACCACAGTTCATTCTAGCCCCTCTCCAGGCATGCTGAGCAGCCACAGAGCCTGGGCATTGTTGGGCATGTCTGTAATCCCAGCACTGAGGAGGCTGAAAATAGGAGGATCACTATGAGTCTGAGCTGTGTAGTGAGACCCTATGGCAAATACATAATAAAAAAGAGAAAAATATGGACTTATGATGTTGTACTATGTTGCAGCAAAGTTTCTCTTATGTCCTGGGTCCTCACTGATCTCAAATGGCTAGGATCAAACCACTGGCTATGCTATCAGCCCATCTATCTTTCTAGTTCTTATTTCCAACCTCAGTTGTTAAACATAGAGAAGAGAAGATTAATGACATTACATTATAATGGAAGCAGTGAGCTCAATGCTATAATTTTATCTGAATATCAGGCACCATGAAACATAAACTACAACCACTGGTTTCCACCAACCATGTGTATTCTAGTAGTTGAATCCATGTAAAATGTTCTATAGTAAACAGTCATATAGTTTTACTTGAAATTTTGAAATCAAAAGCCACACATAATATTGTAACATGTCAATCAGGATAACATTCTTTGTAAAACACTTAAATTCCATATTGGCATAGAATGGTTTTTATTTCCAGTAATCTCTATCTACTGCACAATTAGCTTTTACCTATCTTGTTGACCTTCAAGGCAGAATGACAGCTCAGCAACACAGCACAGTACCTGTCTAGAGAGCACAAGGTCCTGAGTTCAATTCCTGCAGTGAAAACAATAATTTTAATGGTATGTAATTAAATTATTTTTTTTATTTTCCAAACTGCTTAATTTCTGGGCGTCTCTAAATATAGTAGCACGTACAAAGCCTATACATCACATAACTTTGGAGACCGCATGGTGGTTTGACCTGAACCTCCCATCAGAAGTAGCTGCTGCACAAAAAGGAAGTCCAATGTCTGAGTCTGAGAGAAAAGGCTATCGCTATTACAATCTCTGCTTTACACTTAGGAAGCTCTGAACTTCTGAAGGCATGAACATATTTAATATGCTACAAGAATAACACCAATTGTCATAGCCATATGGAATGTTTTGTTTCCTAATTTAGTTTTGTATCAGAGCATTTTCAAATTGCAAACTTTATTGTTTTATTTCTAGAAGACTTAACCTTTTGACAATGACTAATATAGACATATCACAATGAAACATTTTTAAGAGCATTGGCTGAAGTGTCTGCCATTAGGCTGTGGAGGTCATCGGGCCTCCCATCAATGAACAAAGGCTGAGATATCTTCTCAGGCAGCTGCTCCTTTACTCACCTAAGGGAACCCAGATCAATAATTCCCAAGCCTGAAGGATCCCCGTTTAATTACCTTAATGATTTTTGATGACCTTTGAGAAACTCAATTTTGATATCATATTAACCAGCTGGTAACCTAAGTAGAAGTGTGTTTTTTAAATCTATAAAACAAATTAAATTAGGAACAAATTGTCAAAATGCAAACTAAGAAAAGAGAAGGGCCGGCCAAATAGCTCAGCAGATTAAAATGCCTACAAGCAGGCACAGGGGCTGGGGTTTGATACCCGGGCCTGCCCTGCTGGGCCACCTCCCCGGGGTGTGCTGAGAGGGCAATTGAGACTGGGCATGGTGGTGCACCTGTAATCCCAGCTTTTGGGAGGCTGTAAGCAGGCGGATCACTAGGAGTCTGATCTAGTAGTGAGACCCTGAACACCCTGTAGACCCTTCCCTAAAAAAATACAAAAAGAAAACAGAAGGCAAAGAAACCCCAGCTCTTTACAGATAGAACAAACAGAAATACAAGTATGGACAGTCTGCTTACAATGCTAGAACACAGTCAAATATATTTTGGACTATATTGGATTATAATTATACCTGTGTAATTTTATAAATATTGTAGTCAGAATTTGGGTAGGTCAATTAGCAGAGATCTCTTACAAGAACGATTTGGGAGGAAAAAATCTTTTACCTATAATTAATATGTTTAGCATTTTATTTTGTCTTAAAAATACTGAAAGTTTTTATGGTACTTCCTTTCATATAGCTTTTAGTTAATCTGTGTCTATGCGCCCTGTGACCTGCTCAGACCTTGGATTTCCATTTTTGGTTACCATCTCCTGGGTATAACCGGTCAGTTTCTTTAATTGGCCCCAGGTCAGGTCTAGCCCCACCCTTGGCCATTGATTGTGGTGTGGACTTGGGTGATCACTGTCTGAGGACTGAGCACCAGCTTCTTGACAGGTGGCACCTACTCCTTCTCCAGGGTCCCTGGTACAGCAACAGCACACTCTGGCACCCAGATAGGCCACTGAACATTCTCTAGAAAGATACTAGCATAGCTTTGACCTCAGATGAGTACTGGACTGGGTTCCTTCTGTTGTCCAGTCTGATGATCTTTCCAAAAGACTCTTCCTAGCTTCTTCACCTGATCGAGTTGTCTTTCTGCTGCTATAATCCCATCCGTCATAGAAGTTTTAAAAGTTAATAGTATATACTACAAAGTGAGTCTATTATGAAGGGGAATTTTCTAGGGAAGAAAACCTTCCCTCCTTTAAAAAAATCTTTATTTATTTTTTATTTGGTACAGTGTCTCGCTACTCAGCTCAGACTCAAAGTGATCTTCCTGTCTCAGCCTCCCTGCCCCTGAGATTTGAGAGAGGCACACACCACCATGCCCAGTTCCAGTGGTCCACACAGTGTGCCCAGGTTCTGGGGCCAGCATGGCACAAGGTAAAAGAGACCAAACCCAGGTCCTTGTTCTTGCCAGACAGGTGCTTAGACTTCCGAGCTATCTCCACAGCCCCCTTTCTATTTTTGTAATTCAATTTTTATTGTACAGTGAGCATGTTCAATACCTCCTAGACTTTGAGAATTATAAGGAAACTCCTTGGTAAGGGAAATGTGAAAGTTTTATGAACTATTTAGAGGTAGCTTGTATAAGTCAAGCTATTATCAGTCTTAAGGGCCCACAGGCAGCCAAGCGATGCTAGGGGAAGGTATCATGGGCCCCAGCTGCATTGCCACCCGCAATTGACAGACCATGAAGTCTCACTGATTTTGCGGGCCACTGGGGTAGCCGCAGCAGCAAAGCCAGGTAAGGACACCGCCCTCCCATTGCCATCCTCTCAGGGTCACAGCCTGGCTCAGGCTGCACTATGCAAAGTTTGGGGCTGGCTGGGTGTCTTCCCTACTGCTCATCTATCACAACCCCAGCAGCCTGCAGACACCAGCTCTCTGTCATAGATCCCACAGCCACTTGCAGCACCAAGTATGCACTGCCTTGCTGAACCAGGCCGGGCCGTGATGCAGTGAGCAGTGAGCCTGTGCCTGCTTCCCCTTCCCACAGCATGGAGAGAGGTAGCCCCAGGAGGCTCAGCTCCACGACTCAGGAAAGTTTCTCTACAGTGAGGGAGCGGAGGTAGCTTCTTGTAGCTCAGTTAATATTCTCAGGTTTGCTTTGGGAATCTGTGAAATGTGAGCCACCGTGAACCCTTCTCTAGTGGGTAAAGGTCTTCCCTGTCCCCCATAGCTCCATCCTTATCCATAGCTCCAGCTCTATGGGCATTGCTGTTGCCACACTGTCCTTTTGTTGCTCACGATTTACTTATTTATTTATCTTACAGTATAGGAGATCAGACTTGGGACTTTGTGCTTGCCAGGCAGACATTTATGTTATCTCCCCAGCAGGATTTAGTTTTAAAATAATGCTCCAAGCCAAATCCCCTGTGATTCTTTCAACAAGCTTACAGTCACCAAAACACTCCCTAACCCAGACCCAGAAAAGAAAAGTAAATATGGGAAGCAACAACACAAGTATTTCTATTCACGACGGTTGCCCCAGTGAGCCTGCTATCGCCCCGTGATTTGTATCTGAGGAAATCAATATTGATGACATCAATAAACCCCCATCCTCTGTGCTTCTCCTGATCCACTTCTTCCCTTTGCTGTCATGAGCCTGTTTCATTTGCAAATGCACTCGGAGGTGTCTTCTCACCTGCCATGTGGCAAATTTCCGCCTACCACAAGTCTCTGCTCTGGGTGCCAAAATGTTACACCTAACACAGCTCTCAAAACTCCTGGGAGGCAGATCAGAAGGAAGAAGAAATGAAGATAAGAGCTACAGTAGAGAAAGCTGAGGTCAGGTGGAGGCCCGTCTCCTGATGAGAGGAAAAGAATTGCCCAGTGACCGCAGTGCATTTATTGATACACTCAGCAGCAGGCGTCACGGTGCCTCCTGTGCCTAGCCGCACGTTCACCTAGCTTGCTGCAGTAGCACTGTGCTCCAGGGGCTGGCCTTGTAGGCTTGAGTTCCTGTGGCCACGTTATAATACACCAAAGATTATGAAAATAACCAACTAAACATACAGAACCATACTTCCATATTACAGTTGCATATCTGTTTGGCAAACTCTGCTTTATCATGTTTTCTTGTCCCCAGTCTGAGTCTAACTGCTAAACAAAACATTTGTATTACTCCAATTATCATGTCAATTTGAATGTTAGGCATTTTCCCCTACTAGGCATCTAAGAATAAACAAAATAGTAAACAGGTATATGTTACAAAGTTTAGAAAAATTTCAGAAATGTTCAGTTTTGGAATATCTCCATAGGCACTTACTGTAACTCCTATTGCTAAGAATTTAAGTCTTAATAAATTATTTTTCACTTGACTCTCCTGCCTGCCAAGGAAATGTGAAACTTCATTTCCTAACCTGCAGTAATGTTCTTTCTGCAAACAAAATAAGACAAAGAACCCAGATGTAATAAAGAGATGTTTAAAAATTAATAAAATATAAGATAAAACATATGATAT
>NW_004524620.1:5676741-5686429 GCF_000260255.1 Octodon degus | reverse complement strand
CCAAGGAAGTGCTTATTCCACTGAGTGATCTCCATGGCCCCTGAATATATTTTTTGAACTCTCATTTACAAAATAAAAAGGTAAGGAGCCGGGGAGATGGCTCAGTAGAATAAGCGCTTCCCTGGCAAGCACAAGGGTCTAAGTTCAATACCTTGTTCCAAAAAAAAAAAAATAAAAGAAAAGAAAAGAAAAGAAAAGAAAAGAAAAGAAAAGAAAAGAAAAGAAAAAACTTATAAAAACAAAATTAAAAAGTGAAAAGGTAGGTTAAAAATTTTTAAAGCCCAATCCGAAAACAATAACTTTTTATTTATTAGGGTTTTTTGTTTGCTTGTTTATTTATTTTTTAAATTTATTTATTTATTTTTGTGGAACCTGAGATTGAACTCAGGCCCTTGTGCTTGCCAAGCGGGTGCTTATTCTACTGAACCATCTCCCCAACCCCTATTTAGTAGTTCATGAAATTAAATGTGAAGCTTACAACTCCTCTGAAAAGTTACATATTTTAGAAAATTCTTTTACTTATTTATAGCATTCAATAAATAACAAAAGCAGATTCATCAAGTAACAGGCTCTGAAAAGCACACATACAATCTCAGGGTCAGGATGACGTCCACTGGAGGAGAAGCTTTCCTTGGTGAGTAGGGATAAGCCAGTATCTCCTTGAAGTATATTTGTCTCTTTTGAGGTTGAAAGTTTTAAATGATTTCAAATACATTAGAGAAAAAGGTCAGATCTTTTATTAAAAATCAATATTACTTATTTCACAAAATATATGAGGTTGAGTCCATTTAGAGACCTGCGAGGATCCTCCAAAATCTTATTACAGAAGTTTAGGTCTCCCTGGAGGTTATGGCAGGGGGAGAGAGATGGAACATTATGTGCTAAATTCTCATTAAATTGACCCAAAGCCTATAGACTGTGGGCCTGGCAGTGTACCAGGCTGTGTGCATCAGGTCGTAAATACCATGAGTGCTTGACCTTGAACTAACTGAATTGTTCTGAAGAGTTAATGTGATTTACTCATGCTGTGATTTAAAAGGAAGTTGGTCCCAAATGCATTAAGTATTGACTGCAAAGGCAATTCCACGAAGTGGGAACTGTGCCAGATCGCAGGGGAAGAACTGGCACGCACGACATTCCTTAACCTGCACATTTTAAATATTTTTAATTTGGAAGGAATTTGAGAAAGACTTATGAAATATGCCTTGTTGTTAATATGGAAATAATAGCTTTGAAGTCTTTGCCATATATATATATATATTGCAATAAATGGAGTCTTTCAAGTTATAGGTGCACTCAACTACTGGTACATAAATCTAACAGTGTTCAAATCTAGTTGATATGTTGACAATTATGAAGAATATCTGCCTAAAACATGTGCCTGACAGGGATTGCCCTTCCGCAATTTACCATAATTATTGAAGGAGAAATTTCCATTCTTTTAGTAAGCAAAATGTAGCCTACTTTTATGCCATCTCTTATACCTTTCTTCTTTCTTTCTTTCTTTCTTTCTTTCTTTCTTTCTTTCTTTCTTTCTTTCTTTCTTTCTTCTTTCTTTCTTTCTTCTTTCTTTCTTTTTTTGTGTGTGTTCAACTGTAGTTGCTCACCTCACCAGAAAGAGGCATGTAAAATTGGTCAAAATACAATTTTCAGCATGAACTGCTACCTTCAAAAATTAATAGAAATTAGTGGTATTATCATTTTGGTTATCCTGTGTATACACATATATGGTTTTTCTATTCCTCTTATCTATTCTTTCACCTCTTAACCAGACTATAACAGCTTTAAGAAAGAAAATGACTATAAAGTGTCCATTTTCCTCTTCTTAAGTGTTACTTGGAAACACTAAAACGTAAAAGAAAAATAAAACACTTCTTTTTGGAGTAATCTATTAAATAATCTATTAGGGCTTTGAAGTTTATGTCTTGTATCCTAACCAAAAGAGTGCAGAGGGTAGATACACTCTTTTCTATAATAAATAGCTGCTAAAGTAAAAAAGGAAACTTAGAAAATTGGCTTTTATTTTCAACAGAATTATTGATGTTTGAAACATTAAGGAGACACGGAATATGGAATTGTTCCTGGTGACAGCCACTTTATGTGGAGCATATTCATTGATGTCATCTTGGGATCTTGTATTGTCTTGAAGCAGTAAACAGTTTCTGTTTTCACAAGATGTAAAATAAACCAGAAGACTTGAAATCTGAAAGTGGATCATAATTCAGTTAAACACCACGTGGCCTTACTCTGCATAATCTTTCTTTTACTTACTCGTTTCTCAACATTTTGCCGCAGTAACAGATGGTGATTAATTAGGGGCGGTCCGTCTGGAAAGGCAAGCCGTGGACGTGCCTCCTGCTGACCCTCAGCTTTTGGAAACCTGAGCCGTCGTACTAATTAGAGTGCCAGTGTGCTCATGACCTTTGGATTGAATGAGACTTTAGAGAAACTGATAGGAATTGGTTATTCAGACTGTAATAATCTTCTCATTAAGTCAAGCATGTGCTTCAGCCAGCAATAATGCAGCTCTGTTATTTTATTATAACAGGAGCTGGAAGCAGATTCATATGGATAAGCAGAAAGTATAGAAAGATTTGTTCAATTGTTCCTTCAGTATAATCTTCAAAAATGCAGAAAAAAGAGCTAAGCAAAAAAAGAGAAATATCATTAATGAGAATTCAAATTGCAGAGGGAAAGTAGTTCTCTCTGTCTCATCTCTCTGTGTCTCTCTTTGTCTCTGTCTCTGTTTCTCTCTGGCTCTCTGGCTCTCTCTGGCTCTCTCTCTCTCTCTCTCTCAACACACACACACACACACACACACACACACACACACACACCCTTGATTTCCATCTACATTTCCACTTCATATGGCAATACATCATTTGCTTTTCACCTTTTGTCTTTCCTCCCACTTTCCTTGATTGGATTCTACTCACTCTCTAGCTGCCAAAAGTAAAATGCAAACATTTATTGTTTTCCAAAGTTGATATTGTAACGAATAAAATATTTAATAGAAAAAAAATTGATTTTGTAGTAGGGTATCTCATTTATTCAACAAACCAATCAAATGTGTTCAAAATATATAAAATTTTACCAAGGAAAGGAGGGTTTTGGAGAAATGGAAAGAAAAAAGCCCTGCAAAGATACAGAGGTGATATGGGGTAGGAAAGAAAGGGAGAGAAACACCAAGGAAAAGAAAATGAGAACACATGTGCCAACAGCACGAGTGACGTGGCACGGGACAGAGGCAAGAGCGCACCGCGCACGCAGAAGAGACACAGAAGAGCCACCTGGAAACCACAACTGTGGCGGCTCCTCACTGCGAGACATGGACGGCTCAGGTTGGGTCCATGTCCTGAGCACTAATTGGCCTCCGTGTCTAACATCAAACCACAGTGCAGATTTGCTTCCTGCTGCTGACTGTATTCCTTAGATTAGACTCACTATCCCAGCTTGTGGAAGCATTACCAACTTACATCTGATGTCCCCAGGTCATTATTCATAACTTTTATTTTTGCTGTCATCAGTGGTCAGAAAAATCTGTTATCTGCTCATTTAAATGGAATGTGGAAATGAATGAAAACCAACCAAATGAGAACAAGCTGTGGCCATTTGGCCATTTAGGCAGCTTCCTATAGCAAAGGGGTTAACTGCCATCCTATCCACTGGGAACAGATCAAGGGAGTACAGGAGTGTGAAGTCTTTATGGTAAAAGGAGAAGCATTTGCAAATATGGAGCTCATTGGCATGGAGAGAGAACTTCAGACACAGTACCAATACGCATTTATACTGGTGTATGGTGCCAACTATATGTGTCAATATTTTAGATTTTTTTGTGCAGGGTCTCACTGCACAGCTCAGATCCTCCTGTGTTCAGCCTCCCTAGTGCTGGGATTACAGAGTGTGCCACCGCACCAGGACTCCATCACCGACTCAGCACACCTGAGGGGGAGTGGCACGGCGTGTGGTGCCAGGGATCGAACCCTGACCCCTGCGCTTGCCTAAGCAAGTGCTTAGTTTGCTGAGCTATCTCACTGGCCCTTGTGTGAATATTTTGAAGCCTTTTTTAGGTCCTTAAGTAATTAAAACAGAATTAAGCCTCAAAGGGGTGCATTGCTCTCAAATTGTCTCTCAACTGGCATTTTAGAAAACTAAGTAGCTGCTCAGTGGTTTAGTTATCAGAAACCCAGCTCATGCTTACAGCCTTGAACATTACTTAGAACAGTTTTGCTTGAGTTCCCCATCTCACAAGAGCCAATGCTGTGAAACCTTTGATTTCTAATAAAATTCATGTTTTGATGTGATTTGAAAATGTTTCAATGAATTAGTTAATAAAATGTCCATAGTATAAATTACTTCCATGAGAGTCTCTTAATTTCTTGATCAAGATAAATATAAAGCTAGCTATAAAAGTACCACTTTACAAAAGCATTCTAGAAAGGTCAAACAAATAAAGTTCACTAAATAAAGTAAGAAACTATTTGAGAATTCATGTGTATAGATCTACCTTCTTTAAAATGGTGATATGTGAGGCTGCTACGTTGATCTTTTCTCTTTAATCCTTTCATTTCCTTGTTAGTCTTTCCTTCTGTTATGGAGCTAGTTATTGCTAAGTAGAATAATATTTGCTACAATATGCAAATACTATCACTTAAAAATAGATTATTGAGAGATAAGTGACTCAACATTATTCAGAAGAAACACAAAATTAACTTTGGAAGCTAAGTAGTTGAGATGGCTCTTTATTAATTATCAACAGAAACCAAAAATGATTTCTATATCATTAAAAGAAAATTTGGCAATATTTATGATAGTTTGAAATTATTAGCAGTTGAAACAGAACACCTACTTCTGAAAATATATCTGACTAGAATATTCTAAATAACGCCAAGTCACCTACGCATTCGGTCATCGGACCTTGTGACACTGCAAATGCCAGGCGCCTGGCCTTGAGCTGTGCTGTCACACACGTCTGCTTACAGTAGGACAGGGGTGGCTCTCGCTGCCACTTTGTTTAACATAGATTTAGAAATCTGCTTTGTGCCCCTCAGCTGTGGCTTCCGGCAGGGGATGGACACAACAGAATGACAGAGCCTCCACAGTACACTTAGCTTTACAAACATGAAAGCCTCGAAAAACGAAGAACGAGTATTATGAACTCTGATGAGAAAGAGGCAGATTGTCAACACTAAAGACCCCAGGAGTGGAGAACAAGGAGTGACAGTGCCAGGGCCAGGCCGGAAAAGGCTCTTGAGGCTCTCTCAAAACTAGTGTTACTGCGGGGAGTGGTGGTGCATGCCTATAATCCCAGACCTGGGGAGACAGAGGCAAGAGGAGCTAGGTAGAGTTTGAGGCCACCCTGGGCTGTATGGTGACCGGCAATTTGGTTCCCCAGAAACTGAAAACCATTCCTTCTTAATGTAATCCACCAAGTTAGAGACATGGCTTCCCAGCCTCTGTGGAAGGATAAGAGAACTTTGCGCTTGACAAACTCACATGACCTAATGACACCGACAAACATGCCTCCTCTCAGCTCTAGTAATTATACCTATGCTCATTTCTGTGCTAGATAATGACCTTCCTTAGGGCAGGCCAGATAGCTCAGTGGATTAAAGCACTTTCTTAGGCAGACTCAGAGACTGGGGTTCTATCCCTGGCATGCCGTGCCAGCTCTGTTGGCCCCACCCCCGGGCTGCACTGAGAGGAGGATTGAGACTGGGCTTGGTGGCATGTGCCTGTAATCCCAGTACTTGAGAGGCTGAAAACAGAAGGATCACTGAGTCTGATCTTTGTGGTGAGACCCTGTAGACTCTGTACTAAATACATAAAAGAAAAGAAAATGGCCTTCCTTAAGTTTCAATAGACATGAGTTCAATCTGTTCCCACTGCCACAGACTGACCTGTATTGCTATAGACTTCAATAAAGTCTTTTTCACATGTTGAACTCCAGTGTAATTTTTCTTTAATGCAAATACATCAAAGAACTTGATAAGTATTTAAATGTCATGAAACATGATAATTTGATGTAGATACGTGTAGCACATGTGTGTATAAACCTAGGCCCACATATGGTGCATGATATATTTATATATCTACTTATTAAAAAATTTACTTATACACATATATATCTGTGTATTGACAAAGATAACTTCCAGGGAGAGGAAATATAATGAATCATAGAATATACAAAAATGAACTCTGCTAAAGAATTATTATATTAAATGTATTATAGAATTAAGCAAACATTTTAATTATTAGAAAAAATGTCAAAATACCATAGTACATATTGATACAGAGAAAGAATAAGAAAATGCTCAGATGAATTTCTGGGGAAGCAAACCTGACTTTTGGGAATAGCAAGTCAATTAAATTGTTATCAGACTAGACAAAGTTTTCATATCTTGCAGTCATCAGGACTTACAAAAAGTTAAACTGTAGCTCTATGATAGTGATTAGCCAGGAATCTGGTGACCTTGAGGGGTATACTATTGGCAGTGCATCATTTTCTACTGAGATACAGATTTGTGTTTCCAAACTGTACAATATACAGAATATGTGTGCTTCACGCTTGTAGTGCAAAGAATTTTCTCACAAAGTACTAACGACGATCAAGTGGTTGACATAGGCACTGGCAGACAAAGTAGGGGAATGGACATTTTTAAAACTATCAAATGACATCTAAATTGTTTTAATAGTACTGGAGGAACATTTACCACTAATGTGTTATTTATGTATCTCTTGAAATAATAAGCTTATTGCTGAAAATTGATCTTACACAAATATAGGCACATATAAGAAAATGTATAAATATACACACATACAATGCATGTTTTTATTTTATAAATAGCAAAATTTCAAAATTATATATATATGTACATGTGAGGTACATAGAATATAAATACTATAAAAATCTAGTATAATATTGTGAAATGGGAGGAAATTGTTCAAAGGGAAAAAGGAACTAGGAAGGGTGAAAGAGAAAAGGACAGTAGGAAAAGAGAAAAAATACAAAACAGTTGTACTAGTAGTGACCCTAAGTTCATAAAAAGAAAGGTTTATACTAATACTGAGGTAGGAAATTTTCATGTGATACCTTGTGGCCTGAGCAGCTACTTTAAAGCCAATAACATGTAACACATTCATCATTGTTATTCTCCCATTATTTTGTTAGGAAATCTTGTTTTACATTTTCCATAAAATAGAAGTCTATTCTTTGATTTCCGACACAGGGAGTTCCATGTTGCCTTTATCACTGGGCTCATTATGACTTCCACACACCTCTTTTCCCTAGCTTTCTTCTGCTTGTGCGTTGCACCCCCCGCCTGCTGGCTATAGACCTGCCCTTCTTGGTCACTCACTTTGAGGTTATTATTTGAGGAATTCGCTAGAATGGTAGAATTCACTAATCCTTTGGGAGCTCCTGTGTTAACTCAAAAAATAACATAATACCTCTTTTAATTTTACTTTGTTTAGTCTTGGGTTAAGATTCTTTGAAGAACAATTTGAAAGGGCATTTCAAAGTCCATGAAGAAATGTTTAAAATATTAAGGGAAATGGCATTATCAACAAAGGTTTATGGAATGTGTTACATGCTGAGCATGTGAATACTACAATCTTCTCTGCAGTGCTGTGGTATTCAAGACCAACTTTGACCCAAGGGAATGAAAGCTGTGCGTCTCTAATTATACGTTCGTGCATGAGAAGAATGAATCATAATTTTAATCCCTGATATATGGCATTTTAGTATGCTGACCTTTTAGTAAAGGTACATGCTTGATTAGAAAACATTTGAAACATGCTTGCCATTGGAAGACAGAGTTGTAAATGGTAAAAGCAGTAAAATGAGCCCCCAACTCAATATGGATTTCCAAAGGTCAAGATGAAGCAGCCCATCTGTTTAACTGACCAAATATATGAGGCATTCATCCCAGTACATGGCAGGTTCATGACAAAAACCATAAAAATGCAATGGAACTACATTAAGCCAATTTATAGTCTGTATTAATAAAATTAAATTCCATATATATATATATATATATAATTTTAGAAACTATACTCTGTATCTTAAGAAACTGGTGCTTCCACCATCATGTGATGATAATTTTTAAAAATTGTCATTAATACTGCATCAGAATAATTCAAAGAGATTGCCATTGGATTAGAAAAATCCCATTAGCAAGAAAGGCATTCTGAGTAGATTTTTTTTTTTTTTTTCGAAGACGGAGATTGAACTCAGGCCCTTGTGTTTGCCAGGCAAGCCCTTATTCTACTGAGCCATCTCCCCAGTCCCTAAATTAGTAATTTGTATGCAAACTGTTTTTGAGTAGATTTTGAAAGAGAAAATGCTCTCACTTAAACTTGCTGTTTTCCTTTCGCTTTGCTGTGAGAATGGGCTTTCTTCTGCTCTGTTGAAGTTTTTAACTTTTTTGGGGGGTAGAACAGGGGATTGAACTCAGGCCCTTGCACTTGCCGGGGAAGCATTTGTTCCACTGAGCCATCTCCCCAGCCCCTGAAGTTTTTAACTTCTGATGTAACTCTTTCTTTTAGCTACTATCTATAGCAATCACCATTAGACTGGTTATATTAGTACCAATGAGTTTCCAAAAGGAAAGAAAATAAGCAAACAAATAAAAAGCAAAATGAATGATGTGAAAAATAAGATTTGACAAGATTGAGAAAAATGTCATCATTGGATTTCGTTTTTATCTTTTATTTTCTTAAACTACATAGTGGGACTAACGTATTCATTGTTACCTAAGTAGGTCTTCTTAATTTTATCAGTATTTTTATTCTCTTTAATTTATATATCAAGGAAACTAATGATTGTCTAAAAGTATCATGTATTGGAAAAAAGTTATAAGGACCAAGCATGGTCAGGATGGGAACATGTTCATGATTAGAAGTACCTGGCCCAAGATCAAGTGGAAGAAAACCATTGCATTTATGTTTGTGGCTGTGAAAATTGCTAGTAACATTTAAGATTGGGAGGAAAGGCTAAAAACACAAATGTCTTAACCTTTTCCTTGATTCTTTCCTTTGAGAATCAAAATTATTGCTTCTGCATTTACAATAATTTGTCAGGTGAACAGTTAGTGACTGGCAGAAGATACTTGAGCATCTTCAACAGATAGTTTGAAATGTTAGCCATTCTAATGAAAATTTTATGAAAGACTATTTGGGGTGGACCGGAGAGATAGTTCAGTGGTCTAAGCGCCTGCTTGGCAAGTACAAGCACCCGGGTTCGGTTCAGGAACCACATGCCGCACCCACTCACACCCAGAAAGTGGTGGCATACTACTGTAATCCCAGCGCTTGGGAGGCTGAGACAGGAGGATCACTATGAATCCGAGCTGCATAGAGAGACCCTGTACCAAATAATTAAATAAAATAAATGATTTTAAATTTTGAAAAGAATATTGGTCAGATCTAATTCAGAATAGAAAATGGCTGTGGAGCAAGTGGTCGAGACAAGCTAGTGAGAGAGCAACATCTCAGAAATACTTAAGTCTGAGTAATATTTGATATCTGGAAACATGGAGTAAACAAATGCAACTGTAATTCTGATGCTCATTCAATGGCTAAAGAACATCTTTAAATTCTTTGTATGTGCAAGAAACAAACAGGAAAATTGCAATGATTTTTCAGGGGGTTTTGTTCATTTAACAATGCTTGAAAGGCTGGCGAGATA
>NW_004524620.1:5674160-5675383 GCF_000260255.1 Octodon degus | reverse complement strand
TCTGTATTCCAGAATTTTATTTTATTTATTTTTTAATGTATTTGGTACAAAGTCTCACTATGCAACTCAGACAAATAGCTTTCGGCCTCCCTAGTCCTAGGTTACAGGTGTGTCCCCAACTGCTTGCTCAGAATATGCAGGGGTGGGGTCAGCCCACATATCCAACCTGTGCTTGCCTAAGCAGGCTCTTAGTCTGCTGAACTATCTTGCCTGCCCTATTTTATTATTTTTTTTATTTTAAAGAGTAAAAAGAAAAACAAAAGCAAAGTAAATAACAAAGCAATATACAACAATACAAATGTTAGAGAATTTCAAAATAAGAATAGAAAATTGTGTATGGTAGTTACATCACATAGTTATTGTCAAATTTGTTGCTCAGATTACCAGATAAAAGTATGCAAAAATGGTCAAGCAATTAAACATTAACTCTTCTTTTTTTTTTGGAACCGGGGATTGAACTCAGACCTTTGCACTTGCCAGGGAAACGCTTATTCCACTGAGCCATCTCCCCAGCCTCAAACATGAACGCTTCTTTTCAATAAACCTCAATACTTTTTATTGTCTTTTTTATTATTTATTTTTCATTTTATTTTAAAGAGAGTATGGTAATAATCGATAAGAAATTAAAAATGGTGCACATTTAAAAGAATAAGAAAAAAAGATATTCAACTGTGGTTTTTCTGTTGCACATTGCTGTCTTCAATGTAGTAGCTCAGATTACAGATATTAGCATACAGTCAAAGTGAAAATTCTAATCATTGACTACTAATTTCAAAAAACTGATGGAATTTAGTAGTATGATCATCTCAGCTGTGCTGTATGTAAACTTGCAGAATTTCATATAAAAGTGTAAAGCTTAAAAAACTTATATTCACAAGGACACCGCTGGCATCCTTAATTACTCTCCTTGCTTTCTCCAGTCTTCTCGTTACTCCATGGAAGCCTACTGGACCCTCTTGCCTCTGGCTCCTGACTTGTTGAGGGGAGCAGGGATTTCAGCATGCACAGAACGAATGAGTAAAGTTAGGTGGCTTCATCTAACAGTGACTGGAATCCTCAGGGAAGCGCATGACCTCCCTTCAGGGAACCGCTCTGTATACTCTCTTCCTTAGTTCTTTTGTGAGTGCTTGCTCCTCTTGTTTCTTATAATCCTGGGTACTTCCCTGTGGCATGTGTTTCCCTTCACTCTGCCCACACTTTCAGCAATTGTCTTGTGATTACTC
>NW_004524620.1:5650876-5673286 GCF_000260255.1 Octodon degus | reverse complement strand
TATTAGTACAGATCTTTCTTCTTTTTCAATTAAGAGAAAGTAGCTGTATATCTATCTTACTTTTGTCTATGCAGATACAAACCTACTACACTTTGCTTTGATGGACCTACCTGGAGTATTCAGGATCACCTACTCTATTTTAACCTTCTACTTAATCACATCTGCAGTGTCTTCTCTTTAGAGTCTTCTGTTTCATATTTTTCTGTGTAACAGGTGGATTCCATTCAGGTAGGTGTCTTGGGTCCTTGTAAAGGTATCAAAGTAGGTGGACCTTTGCTACATGAAAGTACTTCAGCTATAAGGCATTCTCTATGACATACCAAGAGCATGATTTGAGAGTGCTGATGGCATCACACACTGAGTGAAACTGTGCACCTTGGCAGACAATTGTCCAGTGTGTCACTCGAAGAGTTCTCTATTGTGAACACCAGTGTAGAAACCATGTGTGTGTGTGTGCAGCGACAGCAGGCTAGGTAGTCAGCAAACAGCATCCAAAGAGGTCATTAAAAACCACCAGATACTTCCAGCAAGATAGCTCAGCAGACTAAGCACCTGCTTAGGAAAACAGAAGGTCCAGGCTTATGTCCTCAGTACTGCATGCTGAGCCTGCCACCAAGACCAGGCATGGTGGTGCACACCTGTAATCCCAGCCCTGGGAGTCCAACCTGCATAGTGAGGCCTTGTACCAAATAGAGAAAAAGAAAAAATTCACCAGGTAATAAAAGGACATTATTTATTTATTTAGCATCTCTTCTTCCATACTCTGTTATCTATAGCCCTAAATGACAAGTAGACAAAAAGGCATTAAAATGCAGTATTAAAAAGGGAACCAAGGTTCTGTCATGGTTTATATCTGGTTGTCTCCCTGAGACTCATTCTCTCACAGTAGGGCTTTTGGAAGTTGGCTATTAAGAGTGTAACGTGTACTACGGAAGTAGTCCACTGATGAGTTCATAGGTAAATGTGATGTGGGAGGGATGCCTGATTAGAGGAAGTCACTGAGGGCGTGGTCTGGACGAGTGTACCAGAAGTCTCTGACGTACATTCAGGGAACCAGGTGTCTTGGATAGGATTTACAGATGTATGGCATGAGATTGACTTTGTGGGACTGGAAAAGAAGCAGACTGATTAATGTTGTCCTGGAATAGAGCTCATCCATACATCAGGAATTTGCCACCTCTCCCTTCTGTTCCCTGGACATCTCTCCCATTTCCGCTGCCAGGCCTGAGCAGAGTTTCCTCTGCTGTGGCCTTCTGCCATGCTGTCCTGCCTTAAAGCTAGCCCAGTATGGACCAAAACTTCTTCAAACTGCTAGCCAAATAAACCTGTCCTTTGCACAACTGTAAGTATCAGGTATTTTGCCCCATTAGTGAAGAAAGTAGCTGAAGATTCTCTTTGCTGTAAACGATTTCTTTTCTCTCTCTCTCTCTCTCTCTCTCTCTCTCTCTCTCTCTCTCTCTCTCTCTCTCTCTCTCTCTGTTAAGGAAGCTGGGTTTTCTGTTTTTTTGTTTTTTGTTTTTGGCGGAACCGGGGATTGAACTCAGGTCCTTGCACTTGCCAGGCAAGTGCATATTCTACTGAGCCATCTCCCCGGCTGTGATTTCTAAGTCATTAAGAAATTGAAACTAAGAAGAGAGAGGGAAAATTATTGGCACAGAATATACTACTGATTATATATTTGATTGGGCCAGATTTTTTCATAAGTCAACAGTTTTGCTGCAATTCCTGTAATTATTCTGATCCATGCTCAGAGGGAGTCTTCGGAGAGGGCATATTTGTAGGTATAGTTTACGTTCAGTGTGAGAAGTCCAACTCCAGTTCAATGAATAAAAAATAAGCTAAGAAGGTTAAAAAGTTTTTCTATTTTTATAGTTTTAGACTCTAAGAACAAGAAGAGTAGAAGTTAGTGTCATAGATTGGGGATTTTGTATTCCCCCTACATCATTTTATACAACAAATGGAATGTTCTAAATTAACAATTCACCAAATTATGTTCTCATTCATGGTGAATACTACCAAAAATAAATTTGTATGTAAATACTGAGTTCTGACAAGTGTAAAAAGATTTCCAAACCATAAAGGACAGAAAAGAGTCATTTTCAATCTTTTACTTAGCACACACATGCACGTGAACATGGGCATGCCTGCTCGCGCGTGCACACACACACACACACACACACACACACACACACAGCCAACAAACATAGAAGGAAACACAGGAATTTGGTAAGAAAGTTTAAGAATAAAACATGGGAAAGAAGGAAAATCAGGATTTCTCTGTATAAGATAACTCCATGAACTCTGGAATAAGAGAGAATTAATAAATCTTACATTATTTCATGGAAATCTAATGTGTTCATCAAATATAGGTTAGTATTTACCAAAAACAGATTTTTAGAAAATATGGACATTTTCTTCACAAATTAATATTTTATCACTTTACAGTCTCATTGTTTTGTATTCCACCATTAGCTATCACTTCATTTTCAAATTGGCTCATCAGCAATTCAAATAGATATTTATCTATTTATGTTTTTATTTTTGGACCAGGAATCAAATTCAGGACCTTGCACTTGCCTGGCAGGTGCTGTGCCCCTGATTTAAATTGCCACTCCTTATCAGCAATTCAAGACTTGTTTAGCTATAACTAAAGAAAGAAATATATGCAACCTGTCATTATTTCACCACAGTGAAAATATTTTAAATTTTTCTTACTATAAATGTATATGTGTATACATGTCTATATCTTTATTAGATATATAAATAAGAATGGTTTGAAGCAAATGTATTTAGCAGAAAAATAAATTTTGATTTTCTTCAAAATTTGGAAAATTTTCTACCTATGTAATACATGATTCACTACACAACAACAAGACAATAGAATGTAGACATTTTGCATAAAATAGGAACCATACTTTTGATAGTTACTCTCAGAAAAGTAAATTTTAAAAAGGCAATAAATACAAAAGAATGTTAAGTATCATAAAATTGTCACTACCTTATGTCCTGATTTTTCTTTGATTGTAATGATTTTTGTTTTATGGAAAACTATGTCTTCCTTGAGCCTCATATGCAGTGACATTGACAAGGTTATCCTCTAGCTTCTTGGTGACTTACCCCATCATTTCATTAAAACATTATTGTAAAATGTTCAAATTAATTCTATCAAATGGATTATTTTTCATTATAGAAAATCTCTATTGCACTTTACCATTAATCCAGGAACTGTAGAAATTAAATAGCAACTTGTGTGTAGTCACCATTTGTTTATAAGCCTAGTTTACTACTTGGAGTCATAATATTCATGTAATGACATTTGAAAATTTTTTTTGTGTGTGAAATTAGGTCTTACTAAGTTGTGCCTCTTAGTATATTGCTATTCTAGGTGTCCTAATTTGTTGATGAAATGTGAATGTTAGACATAAGAACTAGAAACTCATACAAAAGTGTTTCAATTTGTGATAATGAAAATGACCTAAGTTTGATGGTGGTCATAGTTGTACAGTTCTGTCGGTCGGCTACCATCTCTTGATTCTTACATTTAAAATTTATAAGTTGTGCAACTTTCAAAGTTAGTTCAATAATGTTGTTTTATGTTTTTAAAAAAACTGTTGACTACTATTGTCTTTAAAGAAATTGAAAAAACAAAAACTTTACATGATAGAGTCATTTGTTTCAGAGATTGTAATAATCACGTCTTTGTTCACTTCATTTTAGTCTTCTAGATTTACAAATAAGTAAATATTGAATATGAAAGCTCCATTTATCATTATAGTCATCATAAACATCCAAGAAGTATGTTATACTTTCTTGTCCAAAATAGTAGCAAATTAGCATATAATATATAATTATGTATATATAAATCATATATATATATATATACATATAGAAAATTTATACATGTAATATATATCTATGTTTTTGGCAGTGGCTAGGCAGTGCTTAAATCTTAGGTCTTTGGATACTAGACAGGCACTGTACAACTGAGTCATACCTATGTATCTCAGTTTAAAGATTTAAAATAAAAATTTGAAGTATATATCAGGAACTTCTTGGGAAATCCGTTTCTTTTTTTTGTTTGGTTTTGATTTTTGGGAAATCCTAACAATCATTTTTAAATGTAAATCCTAATTTCTATATTAAGTATTAGCTAAAAATAAAGCAGGAAATGTACACTAATCACCTGAAGACATGTTTGGGATATAAAACTTCATTTTGAAAAGACATTGAATTCTTCAGTGAAAGAGACAACAGGCCTCTAAGAGGGCCTTGTCTGATTTCCCAGAGAGGAACATCTTATCCTAGTGTACCATGGTGCTCACAGCTGACAACGATTAAGAGAAATGGCCCCACTTACTCTTTTGAACTGCAGCAACCACAAGAGAGCAAAGAACTAGAGAAAAAACTGTTAAATGATTGGGTACAAATGAACCACTGTAGAAAGCAATTCAGACAGAGCATTTCAAGTCCGCTCCAAGAAATAATGCTTTCAGGGAACATTAGTTTGCCTGCTAATTATATAACTCATAACTGACAGTGGCAATGACCCTGATTTTTCAGAATTTGAGAACAGTTTTAATGTAGAGGTACAAAGATGTCAAGCCACACAGTATTCAACAAGTCAATGAGAAACAATCAGGAAATTCCCCTAAAGGAATTGCAAATTATGGTGATTTTCTTCTCCAACCTTTCTGACTTAAGTGACATCTATCAGAGGCTATGCAAGTAATAGTAATGTTGATATTTTTCTCAGTCCATCTTCTTAATTCTAGCAAATTAATACTGTCAAAGATTTCTCAGAACATGTGTCTGCAATGCCCTTACATGACTCCTAGGTCACTGAGAAACTCAGCACTTGGGGAATTTTACACAATTAGCTCTTTCCTTTGGGTTTTCAAATATATTTTCCTTCTCTTTGCAGTGTGTATGGGAAAGGAAAATTTACAGTAGAAATGCAGTCTTGTGGTCTTCATTTAGGTCTCCCAGGACACTTTGTAATCATTAAAAGTTATAATTAGCACTGAAGTACGCACAACTCCTAAAAGGACCATTTTTTAAACTAATAACTTTTTTAACATCTGTATTTTAAACTCAAAAAACAGTTTAAGTGCTCCCAACATCAACAAATAATGACTTCCTAAGCACAGAGGAAAGAAACCAAAGTGTTTTTAAATGCTCAGTAACGTATTTCCTGATCCCCTCTAGTTTTTACTCAGAGAAAATAGTCAACTTTCTATGTAATTGAAATAGAATTGCTTTATTAAGAGAAAAATTACCAAATAAAGAGATAAGAAAAAAATCTTGGGTAAGAGTTATGAATTATACTCTCCATGTGCTAACAATGCCACTAATGAAAATTGGGACTTTATGTCAATCTCCTTTGTTACACGTTTCACAAATTTAACTTTTAATCTAGACACTACTGGTTGAAAAACAAAGCTATGCAGTCTCTTCTCCCAAACTATCATCAGGCTCACAGTATGCATATTACACAGTTCTAGCCAATATCATTGTCAACTCTGATGCATCTAATATTTTGTGCTGTTTTCCAGCAAACAAACCTACCTGATCCATTTTTGTGGATGTTAACATACGACTCAATTCTCAGATAGGCAAAGAGCAGTTACTGCTTACAGAAGTAACAGTAGTCACTGTCGCAGGAGTGCATTTCCTTGAGCCAGTAACAGGCTGATTCTTGCACTGATTCTTTTGCAAGGCAACACTGAGAATCTGGCCAATAGATTAAGGCTCATTATTACATAGACAAATAGCAACCTTCAGGAAGAGGAAAGGCCTCGTTCCAGTCTTCATGTCATTTGAACTATTGAATGGCACTGAAACAAAATAAAGCAGTTGACAATGTAGTATTGCATTAGCACATCCTTTTGCTAAGGATCTGATCCTACAATACGGGTAATTTGAGACTTTAGAGTTGATCCCTAACATGGTATGTCAGAGAGCATCATGTATCACCAGAAGTCACAGACTGTGACATGAACTCCCAAGTGCTGGGACTATAGGAGCGTGCCACCACACCTGGCGAGAAGAGAGGTCCTATAACAGGACTTCACAAACTTTTCATGCTTTCTTATTTCAGAAAGGTCACAGAGCATTCCACCAAGACTCAAGCTAAATTCCGCCCATGTTGTCTATTAAGAGATGTGCATGGCTGCCCAAAAGTCTTGGTGGAGTTCAGTCTGTGCTCACAATTGGTCCAAACCTCAGTCTCCACTGGTCATATTGTGATCCCAATGAATACAGGTGCATCCTGAACGCACTGTGTGTTCCACTACAAAAGAATAACCCAGAGTTTGACAAGTCCAGAAACTTCTATTAGAGGCTACAAGGAAATATGTCCAGAACAAATATAATCTTAATTTTACTGGGCAACTTGCCCTCTGTCTTGGAGAAAGATGCTATTTCTATCTCCCATGGCTATTTACTATATAAATAACTTTGAAAAGACTGCATAAAACAAAATATATTGAAGGCCCTTACACATGGAAGAGATGCATGAAGAACTATCTACAGATCATCATGAAGTAAGTGGTCAATTGTTTTGATTGATGAATCTGAACACAAATATTTTGTTTTACTAATAGAAAATAAAACAAGGCAATAAATCAAACAGATTAAAGTTTGCTTCATGGTCCTTACAATATAATGGCTAGAAGTATAAGGTCTAATGCACTGTGTTATGTTTTAGATTCAGAATGTTTTCCTAAAGATATGCTTATCCCCAGGAGGGGCTTTTGCAGTTTGATTGGTCTATGGGGACACTGTATTTATCAATATTTTAATCCATTCATGAATGTGCTGTTAGGAGGTCACACCTGGTGAGATGGCGGCTACTGGGGGCCTAACCTGGGCATATGTATTCTTGTCTCTATTTTCTTCCTTTTATTTTGCATCTTGATCAGCCAACGTTGAGCGGCCACTGCCCACATGACCTTGCAGGATGCTGTTTTTGTCTTGGGACAAGCCAACCATGGACTGCAAGGAGTGAGTTCATTGACCAAGTAAGCCTTGCCTCCTTGAAGGTACAGCTGCTGCATGTTTTTTTCCAGCCAAGTGAATGTAATTCATCTACGGTGCAGGTAACTCCAGTCCAGGAATGAGATTTCACACAATGAGAATGCAGAAAATAAAACTAAAAGTGTTTAGTCCCCAAAATAATATTAACCAGTTTTGCAAGTTGTAGGGTGCCTTGACTTTGTGGATGTGTCAGTGTAATTTTGTATGCATGAGAAAGAGAAAATGTGTGTGTATTTCGGCCTGAAATAGCTCGAGAGAGAATCAGAGACAGAGAAGACAGAGGAAAGATACTTTTTTCTGAAGTCACCATGGGGCAAAAACTCTTGCTTGTATTTGAAAACATTTCAAATTAATATAGCTTGCATTAAGAAAATGCAACCTGATGTTTTGAAATACAATGCTGTTAAATCTACATTAATGAACTAAACTACATGCCCATTGAATGCTGTTAGTTTTAAAGTTATTGTACCTCATTACACTTAGTTGTATGACTTCAGGAAATGAATTTATTTCTCACTGGGGTATGTCCTTTTCTATTGTATTTGGGATAACATTGCTTAATTGACTTGGTGGAAAGATTAAACAAAAATGAAAATAAAATATCTCTTGAGGCCTCTATGGTTGCTTAATAAATTAAAGTTTTCTGTATACCAAAATGCCCTTGCTAATCTCCTGTGAAGATAATGGTGATTAAAACTTCCCTTAGTGACATCCATAAAAACTCCTTAGAATTTCTGAATATATCATTTAGTTAAAATTCAACAGACTTTTTTAGATTATTTGCCCCTGTTTTATGTTTGGTAATGATTTACACCTACATAGTTTCTTTCTAAATTATTATACAACCAAATAGAACAATATCAATTGGCCTCGATTCTAATAGCACATAGGTTTAGTTGGTTTGACTTTTTCAACTGCCATGGGAAGATAGATATTTTAATTTATCCCCAAGCTAGGAGTATCTGCAATAATTTTTTTGTCACCTTTACTGTTTTGTCACTCCACAGCTTTATTTTAGGCAAACATATGTTTGCCCAAAGAAAGTTATTTTTAAAAGCAAGAAGTAATTTGGAATTTTAGAGGAGGAGTATATTTTTAAAAATGTTTATGTACTTTTATGATTCAATTACACTAATATTTTGTTGAATATTTTTTGGCTGCATGAAAGATATTGGTCTGATGTTCTCTTTTTTATCATATATACTCTTTTTCCTTAAAATATTGCTTTTTTATAAAGAATTACTGTACATGCTGCAGAAGAAAGAAACATAAAATGTGTCAGAAAGTGTTCCCTGCTCTTCTCATATTTAGAATGGAATTTGGAGAATTTATATAATTTCTTCCTCAAATCATTAAAGGAAATTTGTATGAGTCCATTCTTAGGCAAAGAACTATAGAGGTAGATAAAATCCTTCATAATACATATACAGAAAAAGTATAGAATAGCTAGATATCTTACACTAAAGTAATGACTCTAGTAGGATACAGATTAAAATCGATTATGTTGCTATGATACTATATCAAGACAGTAAGAGAGATGTGACTATCACTCTGTACAACAATCAGATAAATTTGAGGGATGAAATTTTACTTGAATAAGTTATGTAGAAATAAGACGCAAAGTGTTTGCTAGAGAGCAATTGTTAGTAAGCCATATCTTGGACCAGACCTAGAGACATGGAGACTTGGCAAACTAAAGGCATATGCATTTAATGAATCAATAGTATTTGTTAGAGGGTCTTAATCATCACAGGATTCTTATGAGGCCCTTGAAATGCACTGCTATTTAATGCACAGGTAGTGATGAAGTGCCTGGGAGGGAAGAGGGCTGACAAATATGGGTCTGCTTAGGGAAGCTGTTTGGAGAAGTTGTTGGAGTTCTTGGAAGCTTCTAGTTGTCTCGGACTGTTCTGTGGGAGGACCTGGTTGTGCTGGCTTTCCTGGTGGACTTGGCTGTTCTTATTGGAGGAGGAAATTGGGATCTTTGTTATCGCTGAGAATTGCTACTGTTCATCTTGGGGGAGCTCTGGTCCTCATCTTGAGCATCACTACCTGGCTCTGGAGGGTAAGATGATGCACTGCTCAGCCTCCCAGAGAAGCTTGTCACATTAGCTTTCCTAATAGGAACTCAGCTTTCCTCCTCACTAGAGAAGTGTGGGACCTCATGGTTGCTGAGGATGACTGTGGTATTTTGGGGTGAGCTCTGGTCCTTACCTTGAGCATTGCTTCCTGGCTCCAGTTCAGACCCCTTAGGCTGCTAGCACAGATCCTTTCTAGCTTCCACTATTTATCTTTGGGCCTTTCCAGTGCAATCTGTGAAGTGGCCCTGCAGAAGACATTGTCTTGTTTTCTTGGCCTGCAGCTGGACTTATGAGAGGCATTTTTCTGGGCTCTAAGTTTTCAGTGAAAATAAGGATCTATGCCCTCAGCTGGATTCTTTGGAGTTTAGTGTGTGAACAGATTTCCTGCACTCATTTCTTATGATTCTTTGGGTGATTCTTTCTAAAATAATCTTATCAAAGATGTGTCCTGTATTGTGTTGCTCACTCTGCAAAACCCCAAACCACAACGTCCCTGAAAAGGGATCACCTGACCAGATTTCAAGCCTGTTGATTTTTGATAAGCTTATCCTAGTAACTTAATGATCATACTAAGTTTGCAATTGTGTTACTCAATGGGTTGCTGCAGATATCAATGGATGGACGATGGAACTGGGTGACAACCTGAGAACTTCCATGAGTGTCTGAGAAATTTGGATGTGTTCATCATTTCCTCTTATTCATCTGGTCATTAAGCCTGATCCTTAATCTTAAATTTGAATCTGAGAGAAAGAATGATCTAATTAAAAACAAAGGGTCATCTCTTTTTCTGAGGCATTCTGTCGCTCTGGAGTATGGATTTGGATCTTCCCCTGTGAATGAGATTAAAACTCAGGTTGGACTGAAGTACTGTTTTCCCATTGGAGTTAAAACTCTAGAAAATCTGCATGATTCCTTTGCATATTTATAGTTCGGGTCTGGAGAAATTTTAACTCAGCAGCTCCTCTTCAGTTCTGCTGTGCATTAATGAGGTACAGTTCAGATTGCTGTTGGTCGTAGGAGGTAGTAGTGAGGTAGGCTTGAAAGGAGGCTGTGATGAGAAATCAAAAGTATATTTATATATGTGTGTGAAAAATGTAAATTTTCTTTCCATAACTGCATTAAGCTTCTGAAAGAGCCCCACCCAATTTTTAGGAGTCGGTCGGGAAAATACATTCGGATGTCCAAAACTGACTGAAGGTGTGGTGTGTGCACACGCCAGGTTATCACTGTCTTGCATTGATTTATACCAACTGTATAAAAATTTTAGAATATTGGCAATATTGGAAACTATTCCAGAACACAAATATGCAAATTTTGCTTCATGGCAATAAATTTAAGTAGTGTCCTTCCTGTGAATATTGATTAATATTTTGTAAACTCATTCATCTTTCCTGAAAACTATAAGTATGTGTATTTGTGAAAGGTTAGCTTTGAACTGGCTGTAACACCTCACTGATTATCTCATTAACTAATGATCTAACAAAGCCGTGTGTACGTGCAAATTGTTTTTACCTCTAAAATCACTGAAGCCTCATACTTTCTGTTGGCAAGTCTCATTAATTATTGATACAATATCTGTAAGAGGTACTAGCTGATTCACTTTATTTATATTCCTTTATGTAAAGTTTGATACTTTGCATCTTTTACTGATAAGACCACTTTATCAAAATTATAAAACCAATGAGTATAGATTTGTTAGCTGTATTTCTTTGCTCTTCTGTCATGCCTGTATTGTATTACTACAATCAGTAATAATAGTCCGGCCCCTCTTGTTCTGGTCTTGACAATTAGGTCTTACATTTTTTAAAAAATATAACTCAGCTAGAAGTTTACTTTTTTATTGAAACTGAACCAAAATAGCATTTATATTCATTAAAATGTTTGTATTATTTTCTATTTCTGATTTGATTGATTTCTAATCCATTTGTTACTTTTTCTTCATTTGCTTTATATTTAAATTTCTCTTCTTCCTCTAGTTCCCCTAAGTGCAGACTTTGGCTATCAAACCTGATCTTCTCTTCCTTGGTTATCTGTACCCATTGCTATAAATCTCCCCCTGGGCACCTCTTTGTCCTGGTATCACACAAATTTGGATCAGTTACGTATTCCTTTTCACTGAGTTCAAAATAGGACCCGAAACTTCCTCTTGAGACACCTTCTGTGACCCATATCCTGCTGAGATGAGTGAGTTCATCTCCCTCTGCAGCCACTGCTAACACAGTTAGAAATGACGGAGCTGAGTGAGTCACTCCCTCCCCTTGCTGGCTCTTGCTTCTGTTATCCTAATAGAAGTAGAAAGTAAAATGACAAAAGCATTGAGACCACTGATGCCTTGTGTAAGAGCTCGGGCACTGGGACCCTGGAGCCAAGACAGCAATGGTGGAACCAAACGCAGACATGCCTGGCCTTTAAATTCAGAAAACCTAAGTTACTGGTCCCTTTTCACTTTTCCTAATGCTGTTGCTACCTTTCCTGTGACCAGCAATAAACATAGCTTCGTCCAGCTTACTGCTGGGTGCCTGCTTGGCAATATTGTCCCCACTGTATACAAGAAGCTGGAGTATTAGAGGCCCTCTCATCTGTAACATCTGGCGAGCTGAGGCAGGAGGATTTTACCAAACCTCAGGAGACCTCCCTGGACAGGAAGCTAGGGGACTTTATTGTGCAGCTGCCCAGAGACCTTTGGAGACCTCAGCACAAGTGACAATCAGCAACCCAGCATCAGGGAATGTGACTTCCCACTCCCTTGGGTGACTCTCTTCCCCTTTCTGAGCAGAGAATGGATTTTGGGAGAAAAAGTGGACCAGTCCTCATGTGTGTGACTAGGTGTGGGGAAGGGGTGCTTATTGGGACAGGAGGACACCTGGAAAGTCAGTTGGGCCTATATTTTGTTGTTAATCCACACAGCATGTAAGGTCTACCTTGGAGTTTGTAATGCAGGCTTCAGCGTGAAAAGAACAGAGCGGACAATGCTGACATGTGCTTTAGTGCTTCTACCCACACCAAGAGGCTGGGAGATGTGGCCCTGGCCTCCCTGGATTGCTGATTTTCTCTACAGAGCACTTGGTAAGTTGCCCTGGCCTCAGATGGCCCTTCGTTTAGCTGCCTCCATCTGTGCCACAGGCCCACAAGGAGCACAGATTTTAATAATTTCCCATCCCCTTTTTTGATTTCCCTCCCATTCAAGCTTTTGAGTATAAGAGTGTTCAGTTTGTTTGGTCATTAGTTCTAAGTAACTCAGAAAAATACAGTTAAGAGGTGTGTCATCCCACGTGGCAGGAGGAGGATGTGCCCATTTTTACAAGTCCAGCTATGATGAGTGGAAGTGGACATTGATGACTGAACTGGCTTTAACCGACTGGATCCTCTCTGGGTCTTAAAACCCATATAGAGCCCTTGAAGTTGTTTTCTGATATTGGCTAACTCTCCTATTTATGTAGTTTTGTTTTCCTTGTGGTAACTTTGGGCCTTAAATTTATGCCACATATGGGTTTTTTAACTAGAAAGTCAGGTGTTTTTAAAGCAGGAAATCCAGTAGGTTTAAAGAAAGTAGCACTGACCTTGACTTCATGCTAGAGAGGTCCATCTCCAAAGTGTTCAGCTCTCCTAGGACTTGCCTGATGCAATATATGAAGAGGATCATCAGAAGTTGTTCTGTCAGGTCTCCACTAATGAGGACTGACCCAAAGAGAGGCCTACTGAATCCCCAGGGATTCAGCCTGAGGAGGTCATGCCCCATGGGGCTATGAAGCCCAGTGACTCTCAGGAGATGCCCTGCCCTGCTTCCACTCCTAGGGACTGACCCAGAGATAGGCCTCCTAGCAGGTGAGCCTATTAGTTATCCAGTGACGTCTCTAGATGGGAGCAGTCTCATCTACGCCTGCTTGGTTTCCCCTTCAGATGTCTTCTTGACGAAGATCCTTCAAAGAGATCATTTTCTACTCTTATGCAATAAAACATGGCCTATATGTTGACGTGGGGGAAAATGAGACATGGCCACTCCTTGGCAGCATGAAGCCTAATGCCATATTTCACTTATATCATCATCGGAAGGAATTGGAGAAATGGCAGAGATGCCTCCATCTAATTCTTTATGGCCTTCTACCAGAGACCTGCTCTGTACCTAAAAAGTCATCATCTCTCAGAAGCTGATGTTGCAGCAGCCGCCCTCTTGTCAGCTGACTCCTCAGAAACCCACTCAGTCAGTCCTCTCAGGAGATGAAGCCCGACTCTGAGTCCTCACCAAGATAGGTCTCTGCCTACCTATCCCAGGGACCAAAACTCAGGGCACTCAATGTCTAAACCTACCACAGCTGGGTCCTTCAAGAAGTGGCAAACACGGAGGGTACAGTCTGGGTGTTCATCTCCTTTACAGCTCGGACATTCAGTGATACAAGAAACTTGGGATATATGTTCACGGATTCTGATAAGTTTACTATTGGTTTGCATTACCTACCAATGGATTTCCATTACCTCAGCCTGGTGGGATGTCTTATTGAACAGCTGTAGAAAGGAAAATGATTCTATAGGCTGTAAAGCAAGCCAAATGCAATGCTTTGTAGCTTCACTCTCTGGGAACCAGCTAACTGTGGTTTATTTGGTTCCCAAGAGAGTACAGAGTGGCATAGTAACACAGGGAGAAGACTAATTAAAGTTGTACATCAAGGTCATTTTAGCCAGAATGCAACAAAGGATGCCCGAACCTGTGAACTATGATAAGCTCAAGTCTATTAGTAGAGGCCTCAGTGAGAACTTAGTTACTTTTCAGCTTTGGCTTAAAGAAGCACTGTATAAACACATTAACTTAGACTCTGAGCTTGAGGTGAGATTATCCTAAGGCAGTATTTCTTTAGTTAATCAGCTGCAGATATTAGAAAAAGCCTTCAAAAACTCCAACAGGGCCCACAAACTGACATAAGCCAACAAAGACAGGTTAAAGCCATGCTTGCCCTATTTGATAAAGCAATGCCAAAGCCTGCAGCTCTAGGGGAATCTGAGTGATGGACAAAAGTCAGAGGGGTTCAGGTGCCAGTGAACTGAATGCTGGGCAAAGGGATGCTCTCAGGAGCCACCTAGCCATTGTCAGAATTGTCAGAACATGGACACAACCCTTGTCATTGGAAGGGAGACTGCCCATGTTCCCAGAGTGGGATAAGACCATACCTCATAATAGTCGCCATAAAAGGCCTGGAAAGTGTGTGGTGACAGTGCCTGAGGGAGCCCTCAAGGCTCCTGCATGAGAGGATCACAATTTCCTCACAGAAATTATGCAACTTACTCTGTTCTACTTTCCATTGGAGTGAACTTTCTTTCCACTCTAAAGTTGTTGTAGGCCATAAGGGAGTGAACTGGACAACTTTCTAACCTTTACTTTGAACAGCCACCGGGAAGATGTCCTTTTCCAAGCTGGCTTTGTGGTGATGTCAGAGTACCTCATGGCAATACCCAAAGTAGGTACTCTCCTTTTTCAGGGACACCCTGATTCTCAAGCCTCTGGCAATCTGTGTTCTAGTAGCTAGGGACCCAAACAGCATGACCCAGGGAGCCCATTGCCTCTGCTGGTAGCTGATGCTGAAGCACAGTGTGATGGCATGCCAAGGAGGGTTGTGAGGGCCACTTCAGTATTCACTCAGCTAAAAGACCTATAAAACAGCATTGCCTTAACAAGGAAGCTAGCTTGGGGGTTAAAGCCCATCATTAATAAGTTTTGAGATACAGGGTGACTGGAGACGTACCAGTCCTTGTCTCATGCACCCATTTTTACCAGTTGTCCCGGCCTCAGGAGAATATCACCTAGTACAAGATCTCAAAGCCATCAATGAGTCCATGGTACCTATTTACCCATTACCTACAGACTCATATGCCTTTTGAGCACAGATCCCAGGAGTAGTTAAATTGTTCTCTGTCCTTGATCCCCAAGATGCTTTTTTCTCAATCCCTATGGATCCTTATCCCCAATATTTGTTTTAATTTTGAGTAGGAGGATCTTCACATGGGACTTAGTCAACAATATACCTGGATTCTATTGTCCGAGCGCTTTAGAGATAACCCCTATTTGTTGATGGGTTGTGTCTCTCAAAACCTGAGAGATCTAAAATTAAGAAGAAGAAATGTAGTATAATACATAGTTGACTGCATTTAGCTCATTAAAGAGTTATCTGATAAGAACATCATTAAGATTCAATCTTCTATCAAAATGTGGTTCCAAGACATTCCAACAAAAGACCCAGATCTCAGTGGTGACATATAAGGGCTATGATTTACTTATAAGTCAGAAACAACTGTCCTCATAGAAAACAGAGATAATTTGCTATCTGGGTCCTTCAGAGTCCAAACAGCAGCTGAGTGCTTTCTTGAGAATGACGGACATTTGCTGAATTTTTATACCACATACTGCATTTTGAGTTATAGCTAAACCACTATATGAAGCAATTTGAGACCCAAAATTAAAACCTTAAAATGGACACCAGCTGCTCAAGGAGATTTTAAGACTTTAAAATAGGCCTTAATGCAGGCACCAGCATTAGGAATCTCAGATCTAACTAAGCCTTTTTTCTTTTCATGGCTCGGAGACAGGAAATAGCCACAGGATTTCTATCTCAATATCTGGGCTAGGGAAACTGACAAGTCCTTTACTTTTCCAAGTTACTGGGTGGAACATCACAGGACTGGCCCAGCTTCCTGTGAACAGCAGCTGCTATGGCACACTTAGTCCAAAAAGCTTCTAAGATAACTTTAGGACCAACACTCTTAATTCTAAATCCATATTATGTTAAGTTTTAGTTAAAACTCAAGCAATATTTTTGGATGACTGGAGAAAGTTTCATGAAGTATCAGGCCATAGTGATTAAAAACCCACATGTCTTTCTTTAGTCTTGCAGTATTTCCAACCCAACCATGAGACTTCCAAGTAACCAACAGATAGAGCATGAGTCAGAACTGACCATCACCCCAAATTATACCAGCTGTCCTGACTGACAGGACCATCCAACAAGGCTGGCTGGCACAAGGTTCACTGATGGAAGAAGCTTCATAAAGGATGGCATCTAAAGTATAGGCAATGCCCTAGTCAGCCTCTCCCAGGTCACTAAAGCAGGAGGAGACCCCTGGGATGTCCTATCAGGCAGAACTTGTTCACCTTACTTGGGGTGTGAAACTTGGACAAGAAGGTCATTAAGTCATTATACTGATTCCAAATATGCCTTTCAGGCTGCACACACACAGGCACCTATCTAGAAATAAAGAAAGAGAATTTTTGATTAGTCGTCAGTCTGCAATGAAACATTGGCCAGAGATCCCTAATCTCTAGCAAGAAACATCAAGCCTTCATGGACCTGACTCCCAGGAAAATCGCCAAGCAGATTCTACTGCCAAACAGGCCACTCTCCAACATAATTATGGTCCGCTAGTAGTTCTATCTATGGTCCCATTCTAAGATTTTGACTTAAAACAAAGATATGCTACAGAAGAACTTCAAGCAATCCATAGGCAGAGAGGAAGTGAAAGGGGTCAGTGGCACTGCATGGCAGACCAGTTGTTCTTGCCACAGTGAGTACAATAGAAAGTCTAAGTCCCTCCGTGCTTCTTCCACCCTGTGCAAGAAGCCAGCACTGCTATGCCCATAGGCTCCTTTTAAGTCCCTAGTTGCAACTCGGGTCTGTGAGGCATGTCTTCTCTGTGCCTTCCACTACCCAGAGACTCATCTGTTCCCACTGCCTGGAGAGTGCCATGGTGCGAGTCTTTCTCTGGAGAGGACTGCCAAGCATCTGTGTAAGGGATTTACTCACATGCCTAGGTGTAAGGGATTTGCACACCTCCCGGTGTGCAAGGACACCTTCACAGGGGGAATAGAAGCCTACTATACCAGGTCACAATAGTCTGTAGAGATGGTAAAGTCCTTCCATATGGAAGAAATCCCTATCTTTGCATTGCCTATGTTACCCAGAGTGATAATGTACCCATTTTGTTTTTCTGTACCGAAGTTGTTAAGGCACTGGAAATTAAATATTACCTCCCACTGCATGGTGATCCCAATCATCAGGAAATGTTGAGAGGGCCAAATAAACTCTCAAATAAACCTTAGCCAAGATATATATATATATATATATATATATATATATATATATATATTAAGTCTACCATAAGTGACTAGATCACCATCCAATTGACTTACTGAGATTTGGAACATCCTGCAAATCTAAATGAAGACTAAGATCATTAGACATACTTTATAGAAGACCTGTTTTTGATATTTGATCTAGTCACTAATGCAGAAACCTCTTAACTATCTCACTACATGATCTACCTAAGTTGTTTCCAATGGGCCGTCCAAGAAAATGAAAGATTCTCTCATTCTCAGGAACTCAACATAACTGACAGCCCAAATTCTACCCTGATGACCAGGTCCTAATCGAGACATTTGTTTCAGTTACTTTTCACTCATTGCTGAGACAAAGCATCTGACCTTCAAAGTTAAGGGAGGAAAAGTTTGTTTAGCTCATTGTTAGTGGAGGTTTCAGTCCATACTTGGTTGTCTCCAAGGCAGAGTAGCACATGGCAGAGGATAGCAGTTCATGGAAGCAGAAAATAGCAAAGAACAAAAGGGAGGGTCAGCGACTGTGGCTTCCAGGCTTCTAGCAAAGCCTCTCTTCCCTCCCTACTTGATAAGCAGGCTACCCTGGAGTGAGGGTGTAGAACTCACACAATGTCCATGTTCTCTTCTGGCACAACATTAACATGTTTACAAAATAAGAACCTTGACTCCCTTGCTCAGTCACTTAATTAAGCTTCTAAACTTCTCAAATTGGTAGAATGTATCAACCAATACAACTCAGGAAAACGGGGGACCCCAATGTGCACTCTCACCCAAGTGAAAAGGCCCTTTCACAAACACTGTTAACCACTCCTGTCATTAAGGTACAGGGATAACATAGCTGCAGTGACCTCTCTGAGGTAAAGTGCAAGCTGCTGAAAGCACCAGAAGGTGAAAAAGAACAATGAACTTCACACATCAGTGAACGAGTAGATGATCTCAAGTTTCTTTTCAGAAAACACCAGCACCCTAGTGAACCAGATGGAGGAAAAAAGCTTGCTCCTTGTAAGAAAATTGTGTAAGTAGTCTCACTGTTGTCTTCTTTACTACACTTAAGGTCTCTGTTCTAAGGTATAATATGTCATCTTTTGAATCTTTTCTGTTTCATTTGGGGTTACCCTGGATTATTAAACTGCTTCTAATAGAGGTAATAAATCATGACTACCTACATGGGACCTTAAAGTTAATCATATCTTTTTCTTTTCATTAATGGTTACACAATAACTTGAGAGACAGCCTAGGCAAACTTGCCCAGGGTATTACCTTCCTTCAAGAGCAGGCAGAACTTCTAGTAGCAGTTGGCTCCATTCATATGGACCTGAATCTCTTAGCAGCCGAAATAAAGGGATGATATTTGCCTCTAGAAGAAAAAACACATTTTCTTTGTCAATAAATCAAAAATAATAGGTGACATGGCACAATAACTGACTGACTACACTTCCAAGATCCATGAAGAACTCATGAATCATGGATGTCTTGGCCAAATATCTGGAATTGGGGATCCTGGTTACTGTCCTGGATATGATCTTTTTAATGCTTTTCATAATCTTGCTATTTAGATCTTATATACTTTATCTTTTCATCAAATTTATTTCTTCTATGAGAGCTGTCAAACTACTGGTGTTGAACATAACAAAATCAAAATCTGGCATCATGCCCATGGTTTATTAAGAAATCTTCAGAGGAAAGGCTCACCTTCTCTGACCTTTTAGATCAGTCTCAACTCTGTAGTGCCCAGGGATCATAGGAAAAAGAAAAGGATAAAATAGGATCTCATTAAGCTTTACTAAAGAAATACATAGTACATTTTACTAAAGACAACTTTTGCCTCTGCACTTAGACTCCAGTAATTAGAAAGAAAAAGGAAAGACAGAAAAACAAGATCCGGGAAGTCACCAGGTAAAACAATTAACATAATAATTTACAGAAGGGGTCCATGTAAAACAAGGCTCTAAGAACATGAAAGACCAGGAAAATCAGTCCCCTCGCCTATCTCTGATAAAATGCAGAGAAAGCCTAACCTCCTAAGGACTGATTGACACACGTCCACTTCACTTAATTTCTAATTTGAAGAAAAAGTTAGAGCAGCCCCTGATTTATGCATCATGAAAGGGATAGAAGGAACCAAAGAATGTGATAGGTTATGGCCCTGGTATGAATTGCTGAATTATTACAGTGGTTTTCCAATATGTCTGAAGCCCTTAAAAGAGCAGCTTATCTTCCCAGAGATCACCTCCCCACTTCTTCTCCAACTCAGCCCAGGGTGCAATTTCCTTTCACCTTTCCCACCACCTCAGGGAAGGCCCCAATCAGCTCCTCAGTTATATCTAAACATCCCTATCAAATCCTACCCCTGGCAAAAGACTATAAAAGCCTCAATCTCCCTTTGTCCCAATCCAGAGAATTCCTTATCTTCCCAAATTCTTTCCATATTCCCAAGAAAATGATACCACTTTACCTTTATAATAAAGCCCATTTCCCTTTTTCCTTCTGCCTATTTCTCTGCTGCAACACCTTCAAAATCTATCAGAATGTAGGTAGAGTTGCTCCTAATCCGATGGTAACAATTTCCCGGTGCCTGCCTGAGGGATGGGAGAAATCACTATTCTTAAATGAAAAAGAGCTGAGGACAAAATCCCACTGACATTTACTTCTGGTGCCCCTTATTCCCCCACAGTAGCTGTCTGTCTTCCTTATAAAATTATTTTCCAAATAAACCATCTTCCTTCATTTTAAACCTTTTGTCCATAATCTATTATTGAACATGAGATCTCATGGTCTCGGCACTGGTGTGCTCCAAACAAGGGTGCTGTGTCCATCCCATCTGGCCTCTATTCTCTTCAAAGGTTTTTGGAGCTCAGGGCTTTCATGAGGGAGTGGTACATTTCAAAACAAAGGAGCTGAGTGAGCTACTCCCTTCCTGAATTTAACCCTGAACAGCGCCCAAAGGTTATTAATACTGCTTCTATTATTCTAGGAAAGGTAAAAAATAAAATAACAAAAGTCTTGGAGATCAGGGATGCCCTGTACATGAGTACATGCACCAGGGCACTGGTACCATGAAGGAATGAGTGGGAGGCATGAAAAGCAAAGGTCTGTACTTTACATTCTGAAAGCCTGAGTTACCCACCTCTCTGACCTTTTTGTGTGATCCTTTTTTGTGCTACGCTTTCTGTGATTCTCCATAAACTAATTTCTCCTATGTGTATTTTGGCATTATTGTCATCATAATACACTAGAATCTCCACTCTTATGGCCCATTCAACTGTAATACTACCATGTTAATGTCTCTGTTTTTCTTTTTTGATCATAACAAAACCTTTGATTTATCAATTTCCTTCTCCAAAATGTTCCTTTTCTGCTCTGTGCAAAGCCATTCAAATTACTGAAAATAATTGAAATTATTTTTATCTCATTGAAATAATGCAAATTCCAGTGAAGACATACAAAGAAAGAAGATGTTGGCTTTAAAGTAAACAAGACACTAACAAGAATTTTACTTGAAAATTGGCCTATTAAAAAATAAGTGAATGGCCAGGGAGATAGTTCAGGGGTCTAAGGACCTGCCTGGCAAGTGCAAGGACCCAGGTTCAAGCCCCAGTAACGCATGGTGTACTGGCCCCAACCTGGGTGCACCATGCCTCTACTGAAACCAGATGTGAAGGCACATTCCTATAATCCCAGTGCTGGTGACATTAAGACAGGAGGATCACTATGGGTCCAACCTGCACAATGAGACCCTGTATCAAAAAAAAAAAAAAAAAAAACAGCTTAAAAAATGAGTGTAGAAAATATAGAGAGCTTTAAATCTGTTAAAATTACAAACCTAGTGGGGAGAGCTAATGCAAACTTGCACACCACCGAATGAAATAATAAGAAAATTAAAGATCCCACAGAATATCTTAAAGCAAACAGAAAAATAGGAAAGGAAACAGATAAAAAGGTAGAGTCCCACCGACTGGAGGAAAAAGAGCTATTTTGATTTTGAAATGGAGAAGAGAAAATGAAACACAACCCCTAGTCAGAAAATAATGCCTAAAATTATCTCAAAATCAAGATAATTTTAACTTTTGTCACAGAACCAACAAGTCTTAGAACCTCGTACAAAATAAACACAAATACACGGAACCTAGAAATATTATAGTGAAATTGCTGAAAACAAGGCACACAAATGGAGTGGCATTGTGAGCATTGAATTACGGGAAGATGACCAAAGGATCATTTCTGCAGTTACATTTGGCTTCTAAAAGGAAACAATGGAAACAGAGACACTATGAAAATATATTTCAAAAAATAGTTTTAACATGATGAAACCTAAAAGAAGAACCTTCCAGGCAAGGAAATTCACATCTCTGCTTGGAATGCAATTGAAAAGAATGTCCTTCCATTACAAAGAAACTTCACTGGAAGGCAGTTGGAAGGTAAGGACCAAGAGATGAGTAGAGGAAAGGTTCACTGTGTGGCAAATCTAATAAACTATCAGGTTTTAAAAGAAAACATTAAATGCTTGTGAAGTTTACAACATCAAAGAAATTAAAATACATCATATTTAGATAAGAAAATAAAGTGAAACTAAAAGAAAAACTAAATATACGGAGTAAACTCCCAGCAAGACATGATCAGCCTTAAGGAAAGTTAGAGCTGTGGACCAAACAAAGAACATAAAACCCACGGCCAACAGAAGCTTAGCAAAGCCACCATTAAATAGCAGCAAGCAGAGAAAAGACAGCTTGTTCTCACCTTCTGCCCCTAAGAAGCTCTATAGACCTTAAGACCCCAGCATGTCCCTCGCATCTTCTGGCCCCTCATTCCCTGAGAACTCTTCTCTACTCTTCTTTCTTTCTTTTCTTTTTTTCACTTTTGAGATTGAAACTACAAATAAACTACACACTCTATGGTTTCCCACCACTTGGTGTTGGCTGCTACCTCAGAATAAGAATGTACAGTTAGAGAGACCTGCTTACAAGGCACCCACCAGAGGACAATCAAATAGGACACTCCCTGACTATACAAGAAGAAGTGACTAAAGCACTATTTTAATTTCAAATGTAATGTAAGCTACAATAATGTATTATCTGGGGTAATGATTAAAAATATCTGAAATAAAAGCAAAAGAAATATAAGAAAACAATTGACCCAAAGGTAATTAACCAAATAAAGGTGAATTAAATTCAAAAAGCATGTAAATTTATAGAAAATAAA
>NW_004524620.1:5638126-5650776 GCF_000260255.1 Octodon degus | reverse complement strand
TTTTATAAGAAGAACAGCTAAAGGAATCAAAATATACTTTCAAGTAACAATTGCTACTAAACAAAAATAACTTTTTAGTTAAACAATAAGAAACAAAATATACAAGCAGTATAAATGTATAACTTTAATCTAAAGTGAGAAGAATGAAAATAGACAATTAGATAAATGCACATAACATGCCACCTCTAAAGAAAAATATAAAAAGGAAGTTAAACTGTCACATAACAGCATTAGTAGAAAAGAAACATTTTTCTTTCTTTCTTTTTTTTTTTTTAATTTTGTGGCTGGCTCAGTGTGCCCTGAGGGTGGGGCTGGCACAGCATGTGACGCTGGGGATCAAACTGTTGTCTCTTCACTTGCCTAAGCTTGCTTACGCAGGGTCTTTAGACCGCTGAGCTATCTTTCCAGTCCAAAAAACAGTTATAAGTTTTCAGAAGTCATTTTCATTATTCCTATATGTGATATAGGAATACATATTTTACGTCTTTTCCTGATTTTTATATAATTTTAGCAGACTGTAAAACTTTTATAGAATTTTTAAAGCTGAGCAATATATCATAGATATAAATACTATGAGCATATTTATTTCTGTAGGTAATTAGCGCTGTTCCGTACATATGTATTGCAGTAGATCCAATTTACTATAGTGTTGCAGCTGAGGGCAAATTTTCATCTTTATAAATAGCGATACAATACATTATATCATATTATATATATTATTACCCATGAAAAACCTAGTGGCATAGTAACACACATAATGGTAGATCTTGGTTTTTAATCCTAACATACAATGTAAGGGGACATGGGTTCTTTGGCTGCATGACAAATACACGAACTAGAGAAGAAAGTGTTCCAGCTAAGTTTGGATCATCCATATCTTATTTTCTTCTAATTTTTATTTATACATGCTTGAAGAGTGATAACATTCATTATGAGGAGCTTCTATATCTATGTAACATACCTTAGTTCCTTTTAATCCCATAACTGTTAGAAAGTAAAGGACTTTCAACATAATACAAAAAATATTAGAGGCTGAAGTAACCCAGAGGGGCCAGTAGATAATTTGGCAGTCTAAAGTCCCTGTTTAGGCAAGCTTAGCCAAGTGCAGGGACAGCAGATTGATACCAGGCACCACATGTTGCACCAGCCCCACCATTAAGATGGGCTGAGCCAGCCACAAGAAAAATAAACAAACAACAACAACAACAACAACAACAAAAACCCAAAACTAAATAATTAAAGTAACCCAGAACCAACAGAAAGATCTCTCAGATAGTAAATACTAAATCATTACATTTTAACACAAAATGAGATGCAAGTATTTATCTGTCCAAGCTGATATAAATTATGGAATAAGTAAACCACTAAAGAAAAAGTCAAATTTTTTCATTTGAAATCAATCCAAATCCTTTTGTAGATAAAGTGCCTGAACACAGGTGGAACTCCATACTCCAAAAGTGCAGTCTGCACATCACAACTTCTCTTTTAAAAAAAAGTGGACAATTGTAGAAAATAATGAGAGGGAGGTGGAGACAACTGGCAAACTAGTCAGGTGATCAAGGTCAATAGCAACGGAGATGAGTGATGATAGTGCTTACACTTCATGGGTTGATTTGAAAGCTGCCCCTCATCTTTGTTGTTTCGCTGGAGAATCAATACTCTAGAGCAATGAAGAAGAATAGCCTAAGTCTAAATGAGGTCATTTTCATGGAAATGCTTTCTAAAAGACCTTTGAATCCTGTGTGAAAACAGCCACTGGGAAAAAACAGTATCTGGGAAACTCTTCCAGGAAAGAGCAGTTTCAAAGGAATGCAGTGTGATGCTGCTATACTTTAGGATTTTGAAAAGGGTAAAATACAATACCAGACACATAATTATAAGATTATTTATATTAGCTATCAAAGAATAGTAGACAAACAGCGCAGGAAATCTATCCATACACTAAAGAAACAAAGAATCCAGCTGAGGGCCTGGATCCAAGGCAATCTCCCATGTGAATCCATCTGAAGATCTAGAACCTATAACAATGCCCACAGGCATGGACCTGGAGACCTAAAACCCATGACAAAGTCCCATGCAGACCTACTTCACAGACCTGCATTGAGAAGGCTCAAAGGTCAGTGGTGGAAGCTAGAAAGTCTCAGCCAGTAGGACAAAGGATCTATACCAGCAGGCTGCGGTACCTGCACTGGAACCAGGAAGAGATGCTCAAAGTAAGGACCAGAGCTCCCTCAAAGATACCACAGCCGTTCTCATAACAATGGGGCTCAAGATCCTGTAGTGATGAGAACAGCTTAGTTCCCACCAGGAAAGCCAATGTGACAAGCTTCTCCACAAGGCTGAGCTGTGCACCATCTTTCCCTCCAAAGCCAGGAAATAATGCTCAAGGTGAGGACCAGAGCACTCAAAATTAATCATAGCCATCCTCAGTGACAATGAGATCCCAGGCTCCTCCTCCAACAAGAACAGCCAAGTTCACCAGGAAGCCAATATGACAAGTTCCCCCAGCAGAACAACTCAAGAGAACCAGCAGTTTCCAACAGTTTCTCCAGTTTCCCTAACAGCCTCTCAACAGCTGCTCCAGTTCTGCTTCTTACACTTCTGACAACTGTCCTCAGGTGGGCCTCCCATTCCCAGCATGATGCTAGTTCACTTCAGCTGGGTGTAACAAGCTGACCAAAAGTTGTCAATCCACCACAGATGCCAATAATGATACACGGAGCAAAGTGTGTCATTAAACAGCAAGTATGGAGATAGTTAAAAGTCATGTTTCAGTATAATGAATATAGTACACTCATGCAAGATGTAAATTCTAAGAGAATTTGGGAATAACGTTTATGAAAACTGCCTGTATTCTTTAATATTTCTGTGCTTTTAAAAACTGTTCTCAGAACAAAAATATTAGATATTTGTTCACTGTACAGTTCTAGAAGTAAAGGTGAGCTGTAAATATTTAACATGCCTATTAGCCAAAATTTGCTTTTAAGATTCATTTTCCAGTAAGGGGACTCAGGCTTCTTCAAGAAGCAGCTAAGTACTGGCCTCTTCACAGTAGTATACATGTGAAACTGCAAGACACATGCAAACAGAAGAAAAATGATTCTAAATAATAACATTGAGCTGAATTTGGAAGCAAAAAAATCCTCTTATTGGTTACATTAGGTGCAACTGAACAACAAATAAATTATAGTGATTCTAATTTAGAGTTAGTATAAAATGAATAAAAGGATGTGACTGTAAAATTTATGAGAGAGAAATTATCTTATACACATTTAACTCACCTTACTTCAACTGTAATACATTTACTTTATTATATATTTGATACAGGGTCTTACTACACAGCTTGCACTCATAGTGATCCTCCTGTTTCAGCCTTCCCAGTGCTGGGATTACACACACACACCATCACACCTGGTCTCAGTGGACAACTTGGCAAGCCCAGGTTCTGGTGCCTGGTATGGTATGTAGTACTGGGGATCAAACTTGGGTCCTTGCGCTTGCCAGGCAGTCACTTAGACCACCGAGCTATTGCCCCAGCTCAGCTCTAATGCATCTAAGTCATACAGGGGACCATTTAAAGCTAAGCATCACAAGTTGAGTCTTTCTCTGTAAATGTGCACCTCCCCGCACCACCCCAGGGTTAGATTTTAGAAACAAGATAACAGCAAAATCTAGTAATCTCTACAAACAAATAAGAATGTATTAATATGTCATAAATATTAGAAATATTTAATCATTATATCATCAAATTCATTGCATTTATTGATAGGATATGAACTAATGCATTTAAATTCTTAGAAGTAAGGCTAGCACTTAGTACACATATATAATTAATATTATTTAAGAGTACTTATAAAACATTTCCACATATTCTTCAGCTCCATGCACTTATGCTATTTTCCTTTAAATTTACTGTACCTATTACCAACTATAATATCCACTACAAAATAGTTAAAGAACATACAGATGTAGATTTTTCTTTTTTTAAATTTTTTCTTTCTGGTTATTCAGGGAAAAGTTTAATTTTACTACCTCCTCCAAGGGCAAAGATAGCTCTCATTTAGATGTTACTAGTTTCCATGCATTTTATATTTTTAAAATAATTTTATTGAGAGACAAATAGCAATGAGACAGTGTCAAAACTGATTATTAGGACAGTTTAAATAATTAATACATTGCATATCGTCGTCTTCTTAGCAGATATAGATTTTTCATCCAAATCATTTGGAGCTCAATTTTGAACTTGACTTTCAGAACGTATGGATTCTATGGGTTGGAGTATTTTCAACGCACATGAGAATATTTTCACTGCATAACATGATATTACACTGACAGCCTTGAGGCTTGCTTCAGCAAGATGATGCTTAGAAGTACGTTCCTCTTCTTCACCAGTTACACATTGTTACATCTTTCGTGAAGCATCTCAGCCTTAGCTTTCTATTCATGTTCAATAATCCTTTTCAATTCTACACCAAAATCAATATAGAATTATTACTATTTCAGAAAATAACATGCCAATGAACATTATGGATTGAAGTTTAATCTCTGAGGTATGGGCTCTGATTATTTAAATGTTAATAAACTTTTCTTTTAGACTTCAAAGTCTTAAATTGAATAAAAAGTGATAATATGTGAAACAATATAAAGCGTTAAAGGGAAATCAATATTCATTTTATTCTTTGTAATTTTATTAGCTGTATCGTTTTTATTATTGAAATAAATTGAAAGTTCAACTTAAAAGAATCTAGATATCTTGGAGAGCACAGTTTGTTTGTATATTCTGGAATATCTGTAAATGTGTCACATACATATCTTATTTACCCAAGATTAATTGTTCTGGAGACAAGGTTTTGCTGGGTATTTCAGGCTAGCTTTGACCTCACAATGTAACTCAAATTGGCCTTGAACTCAAGGCAATCCTCCTGCCTCACCCTCCTGAGTGCTAGGATTGTAGGCATGTACCCCCTGCCCAGCTTATCCAAGATTTTTAAACATACTATTTTTAACAATCCAAAAATACACAAAGATAAAACTTCAGCAATATTTAAAACTATGATATTTACTATAGCCTGATTTTTTCAGTATACTAATTGATTAATAAAGAATATTTACAGAATAACCTTACATTTGTGTAATATAATCCAATCCATTAAACTATTCCAATGTTCACAATAATTACACATTTATAAGCATTTCTTTTATTTTACTGAATAGTTAAAAGTATACGTTTAAGTCAATACTAGCATAGAGCCTGGATAAAATGTTATAGTAGAAAAGAAATATGAAACAAAATTTTAAATAAATCCTCAAAAATTTAACGTGAACATAATATTGATGTCACATTCTCGACTTCTTGCACTTGGAGATTTCAGTGTATTGGCCTTGAAATTTCAAATTCTGTAAATAAATAGAATCCCTTTTCCATGTTTGCACTAACTTCCAGAATAGTATTTTAAAGGTTGTGATAACCTGTGAGCTGAGATTAGTGATTGTGTACCTTAGCGGATCAAAGGAGTAACTTTGAAGCAATTTAAGAACTTTTTAAATGTACATACAAATTCACATCATCAGATCACATTACAATAAACTGAACAAAACTGCTTAGGTTAGGGCTCAGGTGTAGGTACTGGTTTGAAAAATTGTATAGGTAATGTTAATCTGTACACTTGCTTGATAATATCTTTGGTGTTCTAGCTGTACTTATATAATACCTATGATGTTGTATGGTTTTAAACATGGATCTGAGACACCACATTTACAAAACTAGTATTTCACTGAATTTATCACATCTTTTTACCTTTGCACTTTACCAAGGACCATTGACTTAAGTATGCAATATTCATCAGAGATTTGCTTCATTCTTCCTAAGTTCCCCCTCTCTCTTTCTTTGCTGAGGTTACCTCTTTTAATTTTCAGGGCTTTCTCTTAGATTTTTCTTTGCTTCATACCTATTACACACTTAAAAAATGCAAGGGAACTGGCAGCAAAAGACTTTTTTCTTGAGAAGAATTTTAGGTCTGGCATTTCTGAACACATACTTTGCTTCTCTATAAATACTAGAGAAAGAGCAAAGGTAAATGCTTTAGGAACATAGTGAACTGTAAAAAAAACAAATTAAGCAGAATGCTTTTATAAGAGAAATTATTATTTCAAAATCTGTTGGATTCAAATAAGAACCATTTTATTATAAATCATAATGTTATAGCTGTGGGATTTCACTGAGGCTGTGTGGTTACTGTGCTTCACTGGGTGTTGAAATGGGAATATGTAGTGGTGGTCAGGTGGGCTTTCCCGAAGGGCCCAAGAGTATCCCAGGTATGTCCATTCTGTATATGTATTTGGTGGGGGTGACTAGATGGCTGAGCTAAAACAGGACAGATGCTATAGTGCCCGTACAACGTCACCACTCACAATAAGCCACAGACACTTAGGGCACCAAAAGCTGTTGGAGAAAACTATACTGTAAAACACACGGAAAATTCATGGCTCTCTATGCGCTAGCCCTGAAATCACTTCTCTATTCTGTTACTCAAGGTAACCAGAAGCTATCCAAAGTTACTTATCGAAACTCAGGGAAACATAGACACTGCCTCAGACAAATGAAAGCATAGAGAGGACCCCACCACCAGGCCGTCTCCCAGGAAATGCTCAAGGGAAGTCCCTAAACTGAAAGAAGAGAGATAGCGATTGATGCAAAAACAATTCAATATAAAAATCACTGGTAAGTGAACACACAGCCAAACGCAGAATACGCTACTACTAGGATAGTGGGCTATAACTCCCTGAGATACAATGAAAAAGATTAAAAGATTAAACATGATAATATTGGACCTTGATAATTTGTTAAGGAATATGCACTTTAAAAAGAAGTAAGTGATGTGAGCTGAAATCCAAAATCTTAAGGGAGGATTTAAACTATAAGAGGCTTTTTAATGTGATAAATTATTTTTTGTGATCATCGTGGAAATGGAAATGTTTTTGTCAGTCCCATGGAAACCACAAAGAAAGAAATGAGTGTTTTGAAAGGAAATATTTTAAGAGGTCTTGGAAGCATATTTTATATATTAGAAAAATATTAGTTGAATCAAGAGAATAAACTGATATATTTTACGAATGCTGCACCCTTTGAAAATTATTTTTATAAAGAACGGGCTGTGTAGCATCTTGATTGAATTTAAGGAGGCAGAGAGGTTAAAAATCTTCATTTTAATTGTCTTAGGGTTCCTCGTTGAGGCTAAGCATTAAGCTAACATAATATTGATGAAGAGAGGTAAAGCATGCAAGGGTAATTAAAACAAATCTTATGTGACATGGAAGAAGGGTTGAACGTTCAGGCACTGAACTGTGCAAGGTAATGAGTGGTGAGATGCGACAAGGCAGAAAACATGGACAGGCTATTTAATTTGGTAAAGAAGCGACTAAGAGTGTAAAGGTTAATTTAACTCAGTCTGTTTGTATGAATTTCCCTCAGTTTTAAGTTCCAATATTGGGGATGGATATAATTTTATAAATAGCACGTCTTTTACTAAAAACTTCTTCCACCTGGGGATTTTATTTCTGATTTTTAAGAAGCATAATAATTTTCTTCTACTTTTCCTTAGTTAAAAATAAGTCTTTCAAATTACAGTTTGATATGAGTTTATTTCATTGACATTTTCAAACGTAAGTAGAAAGCAGTAATATTTTTGGCATATATGTGTACTCACAGCATCAGCAAAAGAAATGAGCATTACTGAAATCAGCCAAATAACACAGAGTTCAACAAATGTACGTTCCTTTATGTATTTGCTAATGTTTGCTGACACTAACACTTGTAGGCATGTGTACATGTATGAAAGCAGATACACAGAATATATTACTAGATTTCAGTGACACTGTCCAAGGCTCATGTCTTACTCACAATTCTGTAAGCCCATCAGTAGCTCTTCCATTTTATTCAGCGGCGTAGCAAAAAGAGCCAGAGGAGAAGAATCACAAGGGGACGTGCAACCGGGCATCAAATCCTTGTCTCTGTCGTAAGCAGCGAGAAGCCACAGTCGTCACTCTTTCCCGGTATCACATGCAGTTTAATGTTGTACATCACGCTAACATACTAAATTCTAAGAATTAATGTATGATTTTCTAATGAGTAATATGCAAAAAACCTACATACAATTGTGAGCCTTTATGTATTATTTCATATTGCGTGATGATCCATTTAAATCTTTGAAAATAGCTTACAGGTATCAGCATATATAGTCAGGGTGAGAATTCTACTGATTAACTGCTATTTTCAAAAACATGCTGAAGTTTCTCAGGACCGTTGCCTTACCCATCTTGTGCAAATAAATGTCTGACTTTGCCTCTGTCATGTTTTCTAGCTTTTCTTCTTGCCCTCTCTTTGTTAACTAATCCTCATGTTCTCATTTTCCTTTTAATTGTGTTATGCCTTTCCTTTTTTAATTCTTCCTTTGAGTTCTTATACTAGGGAGACTACGTGACATTTAAATATGTGGTTCTGGTTCATTTCACTTATGAGTATGTCAACTGCACTGAAGAAAGCAATGTGTAATTGTAAGATCATGCTTGGAATGCCTGTCATTCTGGTTTTCTAATTACATACTGTTTGGTATGATGTACCAAATACGGCTATACTATCTCTCAAGTAAATGTTTGTTTTACAAAAGGGTAATAAGTGAAAACATGAGAAAAAAATTGGCACAGGACTGTCCTGCTAAAAGGCTGTATATTGTTAGATTTCTAAATTTCTGTTTAAAAAACATGTAAATGCTTATTCTTATTTTGTAATTTTTTACTTTTAATCATTTTTCTTCATATTCTGGAGAGACTTGAAGTTTAACATATCAATACTTGATGGAAAATACCTGTTCCATGTTATGTCTAAGATGTTTGATAATCAGACAGATAGTGAGATTAAGCTCAACTGCCTGCATTATAGGGTAATAATATCATTAAGCTTCTCTTATGGAGGGTTAACAACTTAAGTTTGCAGACCAAAAGTTAAAGAAAAAGAAAGGCTACAAGAACAGCCAACATTTCGGCCCTAGCCTTTCAAGGTCAGTAAGGATTCAGGAAACAGGAGAACCTGTACTGTAACATCCTGTAACTCAATTGTGTCCCAAATTTTCTGATCAAGACTTTGAGGCCACTGAGGAAAGTGAACAATGATGTAGAGTGTGCCTAAGGAGAGTCACATGGAGAGAAAACATTCTCTCAGGCTTTCACACAGAAGAAATTGGTTAAGCAATGGCCATGACTCATCCACATGGCTGACAATGACAAAGGATCTACAATCTGAGGTAAAGGGTCTCAGGATAAATCTTGAGGGGATTTGATTGACCTTGTAAGATAAAAAAGTTACATTTCTTGTTATATAGGTCTTGCTCTTTCTTGGTCTTAACCATTCAGCAGAAAAGTATAAAAACGAATTATAAAATATAAAGTTGTATTAATATGCTGAATTGTAAAAGGCTCAAGACAACAACTTTGGACATTGACAGTCTTACGGAAAACCCACTATGATTATGGATTATTGGACCATATTGGGATATTTAGTGAATTTATGAACTTACAGTATTTAAATGACAATGGAATGCCCTTCTCTGACAAAACTAAACAAAAAAGGGGGATACAAATGGACAACCTTTTTGTATCTGTATACTCAAAATATTTAGGATAGATATACAGCCCCATTCTCTTAATTCAATGAATAGGGAGGTTTGTTCTAATAGTGTTTGAGACAGGATATCATGTCTGCATCTTGTATAATGAATAACCACTAAGACAACAATATGCAATGTATTAATTATTGAAAATGTTGTAGTAATTGGTTGTGAAACTGTCTCATTGCTATTTTGTTCACAATAAAAATGTAAAAATAAATAAAAATAAATTAAATAAATAAATTAAAAATAGGAAAACTTTTCAATAGGAAAGTTTGAATTGACAGCATTATACTGCCTATTTCCTGAGTTACTTTAACACTCTGCATGTGCTTCCTAAAGAATTCACCATTTTCCATTGTTATGTTTTGTATAACTGTCAGTCTTATACCTGGTAGATCCATTTGTAAAGTTGGCTTGCTAATATTTTAAGAAAGGCCTAGTCTCAGGCATAAAAACATGCTTATTACAGTCTATATTATTACATAATGAAATGTTTAGATGTAGTATATATCTGGAGAATATAAATTCCTTATCAGTTAATTCTTTCCTGACATCTAAAATATATATTCAAATGAGATTCTTGTTTAACAGATGAAAGTCCATTCATATAAGACCAAAAAATTCAAATAAATATAATAGTGATTATAGTTAATGACAATACATTGCATAATTTAGAATGTGTCTGTTCTTCAGTTAAATGAAAGACTTCATATTTTATTAAAATTACATAAAACCAAGGACCTGAAGACCAACATGTCTCACCACCATCCCGTCTTGTAACCTCATCGTTTTACCTTTGGAGCTCCCTTTTTGCATAGACCTTGAATACCTTCAAGGTGCTGCTGTGCTTTGTTGGTAATTTGCCATCAAGGAATCAGGAAAGCCTGGCTCACAATTTCCAGTAAGAAAAGAAAAAATCACAGTAAGAAGTTTCTCTGAAAAAAAAAGGGAGGGGGCAGGGAGATAGCTCAGTAGATTAAGCCCTTGCCTGGCAAGCACAAGGGCCTGAGTTCAATCCCCAGGTCTGGAAAAAAAAAAAAAAAGTTTCTCTTGTTTAGCTGAGAGAAAACTCTCACTGGCTGGCCAGAGGTGTTTTCAGAGTGATCCGAAGAGAACAGTTTATCACCAGAGGTAGGGCGAGGAAGAACAGGCTGGCCCAAGGGGAAACGGAAAGGTAAATGGCAACCTGCAATTTTTCTCTTCTTTTCTTATTTTTCTTTTCTTTTCACTTTTTTCTTTTCCTTTCTTTGATTCTTTTCTTCTGTTTTGATAAAATTAACATTCAAACAGAAGGATTGCAATTTAAGAGAAAATACAAGACAAACACAGAGCCGTGATATTTAGTTTGAAGAATTAAGTCTGTCTATAATTTTTGTGCATGTTTTGCACATCATTTTGGACTGAATCAAATGAGGAAAGCATGTAACACACATAGAAATAAACTGAACTGTAAAAAGCACAGTCATGATTAGTCTAGTTAAAACAGAAACACTATGGTGGAACAAAGTGGATATTTAAAATGTGTTGCTTTTTTCATCTTTTCTTCTTTTATGTAAAATGAGACTCCCTAGGGCTGGGAAATAGCTCAGTGACTTAAATGCCTGCCTTGCAAAGACAAGGAGCTGGGCTTAATCCCCAGTACCGCATGCCATGCTGCTGTATAAACTGGGGCAACTGGGGAGGCTGAGACAGGAGAGAGAGAGAGAGAGAGAGAGAGAGAGAGAGAGAGAGAGAGAGAGACAGAGAGAGAGAGAGAGAGACAGAGAGAGACAGAGAGACAGACAGAGAGACAGAGACAGACACAGAGAGACAGAGACAGACACAGAGACAGAGACAGACAGAGAGAGACAGAGACAGACAGAGGGTCTGCCATCTTTTCACAACTGTGTAAATAGCAGCACATAGAATTTAAGAGATATTGAAAGGTCTTTATCATAAATTTTCAAATGAAGATGACCAACACATAGCTATTACTGTTATTGGTACCCAACAGGTCTTCATTAGTTTAGTAATTTCAAAGTACTTTCATGGCTTGATTTCCTGCATAGGGAGACATAGAAATCATTTCACAGGGCTAAAAAGCAGCAGAAAGGATGAGGAGGAAACATACCATTTATTTCCTATTGCCTCTATGTTAGATTCTACATATGCTTGAATACATTTTGTTCTCACAAGTACTTGGAGATAATATTCCACTTCAAATGTGAGAAAAAATTTTGAGAGAATGTTTATCTTATCAAATGTCATACAGTAATTTACAAAATCAGAGTTTAAATATCTGCTCTGGGTAAATTTATTTTTAGATACATGACAGAAAATGACCGAGTGCTGCCTCAATAATCAGGTGCATACAAAATATTTTGGAATGAATATAATCAAGAAATGCATTATTGTCAAATAAAATGCATTATTGCCTTTAGAAAATTAATAAATACCATCTCCTCAGCTTATGATGTGGTTTTGTCCTGGTAAATCCAACCTAAGTTTAAAATATAATTTACAAATGATCCTATTGTTATCTGCCCTCAAAAAGTAGACATTCACTGCTGATTGCATTAGAGACCATGTTTGATACAATTTTGAGTCCACACTGCAATAAGTGACACAAATTTTGGTACAAGAATGATTATTACATTAACAATATATCAAGTAACAAATATTTTACTTCAGCCTTTTGGTCATCTTCACTGTATACCAAATCACAAAAAAGACATGCAAACTAATGAGAAAACAACATAATTTATTTATTTTTTTCAAGATTTTATTGATAAACATAGCAATCTTCTGGATGGTTAACAACCTAAGTTTGCAGACCAAAATTAGAGAAAAAGGAGGGCTATACGGAAAGTCAACATTTTGGCCCTAACCTTCTAAGGTCAATTAAGACTCAGGACATAAGAGAACTTGTACTGTAACGTCATGTACCTCGGTAGTGTCCCAAATTTTCTGATCAAGAAGATTATGGGGCCAAAGAGGAAAGTGATC
>NW_004524620.1:5636247-5637885 GCF_000260255.1 Octodon degus | reverse complement strand
GAAATATAGGAAGTAAAGCCATGTTGTTAAGATGAGCTGTGGGGGACTCAGGTCAATAATTTCTGACATTGCCAGTTAAACAGAAGACCCAGTGCTATTATGGGCTACTGGACTCTTTTAGAATATTTTGCTGAGTTTACAACGTAATTTATTGATTAACAATTGATAAGATTGAAATAAATGCTGCTACTGGTTGCATGTTTATTTTTCTCTTCATCCTTAAGTGAGGTCCTCCTTCAGCTTTTTCTACCCTCCATGGGTAATCAGGAGCCTCATTTCATGTCTTCTTCAACAGAAGTTTTTCAAGGACTCAGTTCCATCCATTTAGTTGTGCTGGAGGAATGTGTGTTTCCAGGGACACTTACCTCAAATTTCCTCTGCAAACTTTAGCAAGATGGAGGACAGGTGGACAATGACTCAGCTTCAACTATACAGATGAGGACAATGCTCTAGGGAATAAAAATGTTCTAAACATTTCATTATTTCATGGTAACCTGGGTCTCAGGAGCACTGTTGAGGCCTCCCAGAGTGCTCAAGGGCTGTGTGCAAGAGAAATAAAACATCTGTAAAAAACCCCAAAAATTTTAGCTTATACTCTACTAATGAAATACTAATTATGCTTTCTTCTTCCATTCCCTCCCTCTCCCATTTGGTCCTTCATCACCGCTCTTTTGGCAGAACATAACCCACCCTCTGCTTACCCAAATGCGGGAGTGGGGGAAGAGGAAGTTTCGGGCCAGCATGAGAGCTCAGTGGTCTAAAGTGCCTGCTTAGACAAGTTTAGGCAGGCACAGGGGACCACAGTTCGATCCCTGGCACCATATACCACTCCAGCCTCACCCTCAGGGTTGGCTCAACTGGTGGAAAAAAGAAGAAAGAAAGAAAGAAAGAAAGAAAGAAAGAAAGAAAGAAAGAAAGAAAGAAAGAAAGAAAGCCAGCCAATTCTCCATCACATAGTTACACTCTATGCCTTCAGGATCTCAGGTGAATCCTTGTCAAAAGGAAAAGAACTCTGAAAGGCAGAGATGACCTCTCTAATAGTATGATAAAATAGAAGCCAGAAGAAGATAACTCTTATTTATGAAACATAATTGCTAAATTCTACTAAAATACTCCAACAACCTGCATTTGCATTGGTTCTCAGAATACATAAATTGCTCTTGCATTTGTTGCATCAGTAGATAATAGCTATAGAGAACATGGTATCTCAAGTTTGTCCGGCAACGCAGAGTTCATGTGCAATACCACTTCAAAGAACCTTGATATTTTAATTTTAAAATAGCATGGAACTTCATAAATATTAAGTATTACAAAACATTCCTAAGGAAAGATTTGAAATTTTTCATGTTTTAATGTTTTAAAAATTATACTATATATGTAATGATTACCCAAAGAACTATTCATGAATACTAATATGGAAATTTATTTTTTATATCCTTCAAATATAACCGCATTTACTAAATTGGAACAGAGATATTGAAGGAAAATCTCCCAGCGAAGCTTTTAAAAGTATTTAGTCTTGGATGGTGATTGACACTTTTTCTCAGAATCTGCCATTCTTTGCATGTGATCCATATTCTTTCTTTCTTTCTTTCTTTCTTTCTTTCTTTCTTTCTTTCTTTCTTTCTTTCTTTCTTT
>NW_004524620.1:5634420-5635532 GCF_000260255.1 Octodon degus | reverse complement strand
AAACTAATGTACATTGAAATCATTATGCCAAGTGAGGTCAATCAGCCACATCAAGTTAGCTACCATGTAGTTCATCTTATTTGAGAAAACTAAAGTGTAAATAATTTCAGAGCAAGACAAAGGACAGATGATATGGAACAGAGAAACTGACTTATGTAGATCGAAACACTGTGGCTGACTAGAAGGAAAGAAGGGGATGTAAAAAGGATGACAAGACATTGTGTGCATATAGCAATTGCTCAAGGAAGGAATTTACTGTGGGTTACAAGCATATCTGTCTCAGTTACTTTTCGCTTCCTACTAAAACAAAATACCTAACACCTAAGGTTAAGGAAGGGATGGTTTATTTAGCTCGCAGTTTATAGAGATTTCAGTCTATAATCAGCTAGCTGCAGGCAGGGGTAACAGTTCAAGGCATGGAAGACAGCAGAAGCAAGAGCAGAAGAGGTGGGGTAGATCCAACCTCTTTTCCTTCCTTGCATTGTAGGTAGCCTACCATCCCCTCGGACAGACTTAGCACTAGCACATCTCTGTGCCCTCTTCTTTTAACATAAACTGAGGATGTCTATATGATAAAATAATTTAAAAATTAGGTGATGTGTACATGTGTTTGTGTTTTTGTTAATTCTGTACCAGCGAAAATAATTGCACATAATTTCACTGTTTTACATCTGTAAGTTGCAGTGTCTTGGAGTTTTAATTATATTTAATTGTATTTTTATTATTTTTTAAAAACAGTACATAATGTTCTCTATAGTCAGGAATTGCTACACCGTGATCGCTCCTGTCTGATTCTTCCTGACAATCAAACTGTTTTTGTATGTTCGAGATGAGTAGAGGCACTATCCTGAGGAATATAGTGACAATCCTTCTGTTTGGCTGTTCTTTATATTGAGAGCACTTTTCCTTATATATGATACTAGGTTAAAGCACTTGTAATTTTCTGGTTGTATTTAGCTCTGGAAAACCCCCAAAGTTTCACTTATATGGAGAATTACGTTACCTTGTTTATCTATAGCTTTCTGTAAAATTACTGATATTAAAGCTGTCAGAATGGTGAGACAAACACACACTCAGAGAGAGAGAGAGAGAGAGAGAGAGAGAGAACAAAT
>NW_004524620.1:5624138-5633992 GCF_000260255.1 Octodon degus | reverse complement strand
TTCCCACTCCACCATCCGATCTGCAATTCTCATGGCATCAGTTGGGTGCAAAGGAACCATACCTACAAGTATAAGCAGCACATTTGCACATATATGGCAAAACGTACATGAAAATATGTGACTATCAGTTATGATTCCTTACAAAATTACATAAACAAAGAACCTAAAATGTTTCCACTAAAAAAATGGTTTACAAAGATATGTGACAATATCTTTGCTTGATTTTACTTCATCATTCTGATAAAACAAGTTCATGAATGAGAAAAAATACCAGAAAAACATCACAAAATACAGTGTACTTTATCTGATTATTATACACCTGAGGGATTTCTAGCAGTACAAAATATTGTACCTAATATTTATGGTTTCACAGAATAATTTTATTAAAAATTATTCTCAGTGGAGAGCTGTACCTGTGGAGCATTTTTGTAGAATAATTTTGTAATTATGAATTACACATTAAAATTTTATTTTATATTTTTCCTGTTTTTTGGGGTAAAAGCATGAGATTTTCCTGGTTATAGGTTGACAAAGAAAAGCTCACTACTGAGTTAAAGAAAAAATAATGAATGTAGTACATTCTCATCTACTTTAGAGTCTTTTAATCTGTCATAAAATGCATGGACTAATTATTTGTAAGTAGCTATGTAAAATTGTTATAAAATCTAAATTTCTGTAGTGTTAATCATCAATATCATAACCAAATATACATTGATTTTATTGGCATCTGATTTTGCCTGGTGTGTGTATGTGCTCTGTCCATCCACTGAGCTTATTCAGATTTGAGGGATTCACATTGCTGGCTTCCGTGGGCATTGGAACGAGTGAGGCAACTCAATTTCCATGTCTGTTACCCCTCAGCAAACCAGAATGGCTATGTTCAGCAGACTATGACTAGTTTTTAGGAATGGGCAGCTCTACATCTATAATCAATTGTTTTAAGACTCTTCTTGTATCATCTCAGCTAATACCCAAATGACCATATCAGGTGGAGCAGTTAACCTTGGCTGTCAACTTGACTGCAATGAGACATCTAAAAATTAGAAAAATATACTTCTAATTATGTCTATAGTGTGTTTCTGTAAATAATTTTTGTGGGCTGGCAAACTCGGTAAGAATTTGTCTTGAATGCTGGTAGAACCTGATAGGCTGATTCTACTGGACAAAAAGTAGAAGGGGAAAGCATGAAGGTGGGCCAAATTCTAGTCATCCTTGTTAAACTATTGTGTTATACCTTTCAATTTTCATTTCTTCTTTTGAGTTCTTATACTAGGGAGACTATATGATATTTACACACGTGGGTCTGATTTATTTCACTTATGAGTATATCTTCAAGTTGCATCCTTTTATATATGAAGGTTTCAAGTTCATTTATTTTTTTTTTTTCAGAACCAGGGATTGAACTCAGGCCCTTGTGCTTGCCAGGCAAGCATTTACTCTACTGAGCTATCTCCCTGGCCCCAAGTTCATCATTCTTTATATCTGAGTAATACTGCCTTGTATAAAGACACCCCATCTTTTTCATCCATTCCTCAGGTGACGAGCATCTTGGTTGCTTCCAAGATCTGGCTGTCATGAATTGTGCTGCTCTTAACGTAGATGCACATATATCACTATGATATGATGTTCTCAGTTCTTTTGGGAAAATTCTCAGAAGGGGATTAGTTGAATTAAATGTGATTTGCAGTCCTAGCTTTTTAAGGAAGTCTCCACACTGATTCTCATAATGATTGCACCAGTCTGCATTCTCACCAGCAGTGGAGAAGGGTTTCTTTTCCCCACAGCCTCTCCAACATTTGTTGTTGGTTGATTTCTTTATGATAGCCGTTCTTTATGGGGTGAGATGGTATCTCAGTGTTGTTTTATTTTGCATTTCACTGATGGCTAGTGTTGTGCAGCTTTTTTTCATGTAATATTAGCCTCTAGAATTTCTTCTTCTGAGAAGTGTGTGTTCATCTCGGATGCCCATTTCTGGATTGGGTCTTTAAATTTTGGGGCCCTAATGGTGTTTAGTTCTTTATAAATTCTAGATAGAAGACCTTTGTCTGAGTGCTTATTAGAGAGCAAATGGGTCAAGCAATGGCCATGACTCATCCACATGGCTGACACTGACAAAGGATCCACATACTGCATTACATGGTTTCAGGGTAAATCCTGAGGGGATTTGACTGACCTTATCAGATACAGAAGTTACATTTCTTGTTATATAGCTCTCACTTTAACATGGTCTTAACCATCCAGCAGAAAAGTATACAAATGACATATAAAAAGTAAAGCCATATTAATATGCTGAACCGTAAAAGGCTCAAGTAAACAATTTCTGACATTGCCAGTGCTACAGATAACCCTTTGCTATTAAGGAATACTGGACTATGTTGGTTTATTTTGCTGAATTCACACACCTACAATATTTGATTGGCAATGGAATACCAATATCTGACAAAACTAAACAAAAAGGGTGATATAAATGAAGGACCATATTGTAGTGAAAATATATCTATATCTATATATGTATGCAAAATAGCTAAAGTAGATTCCAGCTACTTTCTCTTAGTTCAATGAGAAGAAAGATTTGTAGTGATAGTGTTTAGACAAGATATCATGGCTACATCTTATACTATGAATAACTACTATGAAGACAACCATATGTAATGTATTAATTATTGTAACTGTCCTACTAACCTGTTTTGAAACTGTCTCATTGCTATTTCTTTCTCAATAAAATTAGTTTAAAGTTTTTTTAAAAAATTTCACTAGGTGACTCAGCAGAGGTCCCGGGTCTGCCCTGTATAAGCATCTTGAGCCAGTGCAAGGGGAGTGCAGGGACACGATGGAGCCCTCCTACTCCAAGGGGTGTAGCTTGCTTACAGTATAAGAGAAGAAAAGAAGTTTTCTCTCTATACCTTTTGCACAAATTGTGTCCCTGTGCTATGCCACCCTCCCTGAGAGCCAGCTGATTATGGACTGTAACCTCCTAAATCTGTGCTAAAGGAACCTTTCCTTCCTTAATGTTTCTGTATTAGGTATTTTGGCTCAGCAATGACAGAAAAGTAACCCAGGCAATATTCAGTATGAAGAGATGGGTCATTGCTGTGACTATAGCTGACATGTGGTCCAAGACCCTTTAGGATTGGCTTATAGGAAGACTTTGAAAGGGTTCAGAGATGTCGTCTGAACAAGCAGTGCTAGAATGCTCTAGATTGTTCTGTATGGGAGATCCTGGTTAGAGCTCAGAAGACCAGAAGGCTGGTAGAAATACTGGTGGTAGACAGCAAGTTGGGGAGCATGTGTGGGGAAGAAGGACTATGTTGGTTTTTGTAGTACAGATGATATGTGTTGAGGCTTGCAGAAAGTTCGTCCATATTTTCTTCCTGTCCAGAGACTTGTTGAAACTGACAGTAAGGGCAGTGGACAAATTAACGTAGCACAAGTACTCTTAAGATAATTTAATATTGAGCCTGTGGCATGGCTGCTTTTGGGGATTTTAGGCAGCGCTATGTTGGGAATAAAAAGAAAAGAGCCTGTAAGGATGGTTTAAAATGTGTTTGGCAAGAAAGGAATGCCAATAAATTTGTAGGCTGCAAAGATAGAACTAAGGAGATCTTGATTCCTGAGAAAAAAAGAGGAGACTATAAAAGACAGTCTGAGAGCAGCACAAAGAGCAAATCTCCATCATTTACAGTCTCAGAACTGAAAAAATGAAAGTCTTTATTCTTAGAAGAAAGTCTCAGAGCACCATGCTCCAGAAGCATGGAAAATTTGTACCTCAAAATTCAATTCAGAGCGCTCAGAATTCTGGGCATTTTTCCCCTATAGCCAAGAGAGAGGAAAGTTTGGCTACTGCTCCAGCTGACAGCAGATCTTGGCATCATCCACAAGGCCGTGGTTTTAGGTGCATGCAGAATGCAGAGGTTATGAGGTTAATAAGGCTCCCAGTCTGCTTTCACAAGGCCTGGGAGGCCAGGCACTGTGACCATGGCAGGGCAGTGTGTGAAGCTATGAGGGTGAAACCAAAGGTGCAGTGGAGGCCCCAGAAATTTGAAGAAGCCAGTAATGTGGATGCTCTGAGGAAAACTGCAAGGAGGAAGAACAGAAACCAGAGAGAAGATGTGGTGGCTATAACCACCAGTTGTACCATAGGGTTGAGCCCTCTAAGCCCTTTGGAGCTCACAGCGTGCCACAGATTGTCTCATTTGCTGCTTGTGGAGTTGTACAGCTTAATGTTTGCCATGTTGGATTTTGGACTTACTTTGGTAGTAATCCTTTATATCCCCATGTGTACTTTGTGGAGTGAAGATACTTATCATTGTGTTATTTATATTCTTTAACTTTGTGCCACTGAATGTTGGAAGTATTTAATTTCTACTTGTACTGTGGCTTTCAGCTAAGGCTTTTTCGTACATCCCAGAGGAGACTTGGGACTTGGACTCCTTAACTGTGCTGAATCTGTTAGGACTTTGGCAACGCTTGCAGATGGACTAAATGCCTTTTGCATGAAGGGATTTGTATGAAACTTTAGGGGATCAGGGACAAAATGTTATGGTTCTAATATAGTATAATGTTGATAGACTTAATTCTTCAGGATTATTACAACTGTGTTATAATGTCCAAGGTGTGAAATGATAAAAATGTGCATGTCTTTGTGTCTGGAGACTCGTTTGAAGAAATGTGTTTGGTTGTGAAATAGAAAAGGAGTGAGTTCATACGCTGGGCCAACTTGAGAAGCCTAACAGTTCTCTATATTATTGCAAAGGACATGACCTTACAACCTTAGGATGTTGTTCATGTGTCAACCTAAGAAGTTTAGAAGTTTAAGTGGTTCAGCAGGGGGCCAGGGTCAACGCTTTACAAAACATCCTCATCCTTTTTAAGAGGAGGGAAGGTCAATGATGTGCATGCTACAGAATCTCTGAGGTGTTAGCCTACTCACAATATAAGGGAGGAAAGAGATTGTGCTCCCTTTTTCTTTTGCTGCCTTTGCTATTTTCTGTCACCTTGAACTGCTGCCCTCCTGCCATGTGTCACCCTTCCTTGGATCCAGCTGATTATGGCGTGAAACCTCCACAAACTATGAGCTAAATAAACCATTCCTTCTTTAACTTTGGTGTCAGGTATTTTATCTCAGCAATGAGAGGAAAATAATCAACATAAGAACAAAGAGCAGAAGGCTAAGGAAAAGGAGAGTGATAAGGAAGAAGGACAAGAGAACAGGAAGATTAAGATGAGGGAAAAGAAAACTATATTCTGCTCTGTCCATGGTTTGCAAATAAATAACATAATATGTAAGATGCTGAAAAATTTGATTTTCATTTATCCCAAATATGTTTTAGCCTTATTTCTATATGAAAATGATTCTTCTAGTTGAAATTCTTTAATATCTTTCAATCTACCACAACTTTCTTAATTTTTATGTGCCTATTTTCAAGCAAACACCCAACTCTCCATGTAATAATTATTAATTGATCACTATGCATACATCAGCTCAAATATCTTTCTAAAGTGGTGATCTCAGCATGTGTCAAATATTTGTCTAACTCTTCATTACTCTACATGATTAATGTAAATGTATATTCATTAAAGTTCATTATACATTTCTGAAATGTTTTCACCAGGATTGAAGCCAAATCTTGGCAAGTTCTAAATTGCCTTCCAGTTTAAAAATTTGAATCAAGTACATTTCTGAAAATAACTTGGAATAATTAGGTAACTTTCTAATGTACTAAATGAGGACTAAATGTACTCATTAATTCATAATGCAATTTGAATGTCAGATGAATAAACTAGTAGCATACTATTATTTACTAATCTATTTCTTTCAATATTTGCTCAAAAACCATTCATTACTCACCAAGCAAATATTTATTCACTCCTTGCCTGAGTGTCATCTAGCTAACAGAAGAACAAAATACATTATGTCTTAGAGAAGTACACAGAGTGGTAGTGTGTACCAGTATTGATTTTTAGAAGCTTGCATTGCCCAAGTGTGTATGTCTACTCATGCTATAGATTTTCTGTATTAATGTTTTGCAATGAATCAGAAAAATATCCTGTTCAGGACACAATAGCCAAAACCATTGCATAATTGGTCATGTCTTAGAGCCATCTGGGCCTGTTAAATACATGGGAGAGAGTACCAAGGAAATTACAAAGGTTAAGCTGAAGACATATGGATGAGTTGGAAATGTCCCAATAATATATTTTAGGCAGAATAACTCCTCCCTTCTGTAATGACCAGTCCAGCTCTAAATTACCATAGAATTTTTTGTTTGTGCCTTTTCAAAGCTAAATTCTGGAGTCAACTTGCCTAATTTGGAGACTGGTAAAAATGTCAGAGACTCTACAGTGACAGGTGACTGAGGAGATTCCAACTTACCTGTGATTTCTGTTTCATGATGTTTATTAGAGAAGCTATGATCATAAAGATTTTTTTTGCGGAACTGGGGATTGAACTCAGGCCCTTGCACTTGCCAGGGAAGCGCTTATTCCAGTGGGCCATCTCCCCGGAACCGATCATAAAGATTTTGAGCAGAGTGGTGTCCCAATCTTCTAGCCAAGGAGTGAAGCACACAGTTAAAAGTCATGCATTTGACTATTTTTTTTTTTTGCATGAGACTTCTTAAACTGTAAGCCTTCATAGTAAAATTTCCACCTCAATAATCAGCATGCCAAGCATGCCTTTGTTTGGATCAGATTCTAGGAATTCTTAAAGAAAGTAATACCAGAACAAATTATAAGAAGAAGTTTTTCACATTGGTGACTGGGATGATAAAAAAACTAAAGTACATTAAAATCTGGTTTGACTAGCATTGCATTGTATGAAAGCTTCAGAAGCTTGAGAGGCAAGCAGAATAATCAGGGATGCCATGTTGGATCTGTTACATGTTCCACACCCTCTGCAACTCATTCTGGTTACGTAGTCCAGGCTGCAGACACCCATGGTATGGAAGCTTTCCCGTTAAGTTTGTTTGAAAAGATTTATCACCTACTTCTAAATTTGTTTTTCTTTGTTTGTTTTTACATTTCAATATGAGAGATTTTGAAATATTTTTATTTTTCACTTTGTAAAAGAATAAAAAAATAGTAAAAGAATATTAAAAATGACACAGAATTTCACTAAATAAAATGTTAGGAATTCAACAATGCTTGTTACATTGCATATTGTTGTCTTTTTTGGTTGTTGCTCTTTTCTATTCTGTTTGTATTTTTAAACTTCTTATAGTACTTATGAAAGTTCCCTATAAATTATAAATATATTTTTATCTAAAAGAAAGACATAACCAAGCTCAAAATATGCCTTATAATCCTTCTATATCATAAAATTTTTCACCGTGTTTCATCTACTCCAACACAGTTGCCTGTTATCTCAATGTGCTTTCACAGGGCATGTTACTACCATAAATGAAACCAAACTCTTTCACACATATTCTGACATAGTCCAATGCATATTAAACAATGCTACTTTTTTCCCATAATTTTATTGAGAAACAAATAGCAATGAGACAGTTTCAAATCAAATTAGTAGGACAGTTTCAATAATTAATGCATTGCATATTGTTGTCTTAGTGGTTATTCATTGTACAAGATGCAGACAGGATATCCCGTTTACAAACACTTTTAGAACAAATCTTTCTATTCATTGAATTAAGAGAATGTAGCTGTGCATCTATCCTAACTATTTTGAATATACAGATACAAAATGTTCATTCATTTGTATCCCCTTTTTTGTTTAGTTTTGTCATTTAAATATTAGAGGTGTGTAAATTTAGCAAGATATTCCAAAATAGCCATATTATTATGTTGAGCTGTAAAAAGCTCAAGTGAACAACTTCTGACATTGCAGGTCATATGGAAAACCCACTACTATTATGGACTACTGGATTGCTACTTTTTTGTCTTTTATTTAGCTATGTAGTAAACAAATTCATGCTAATATAATAATGGTGGTATTCAATAGTAATATCCATAAGGTGAATTATCCACATATGTGAATACAGCTCTCAGCATAAATGCAATGCATTTAAATTTACTTTCAGGCATGCTGTGTCTGTCTTGCAGAATATGTCTGGGTTCACTGTGGGGAAGGATGGGTGAGAGTTAGTGTGGAAACAAAGAAGCAGACTTCCCTTTGTGCAAACTTCAACTGGGGGAGCTCAATTTTTAGCATTGTTTCATTTGACTATTTAGTGTCATAGTGAAAAAAATTAGCTTTTACAAATTTGAATAAATCATTAAAAGCAAGCAAAAATTTCAGACAAGCGGTACCTGATTAATCTGTTTTAATCCCATCTCTGCCATTCTAAAGCTCTGTAACTTGAAGGAGTTAATTTACTTTCTTGTCCTGTGAGGAACTGAAGATTTACGCTGCATTGCTTCACCCGAATGGCTAGCCTCCCCTTCTCTCAGGAAAAGTTCAGGTCCTCAGATTAACCAACGGATGGTTGAAAATATTCATTTTCTTTTATGTATCATTATTGCAGATGTATGTGTGGTTAGAACGACTCAAAGCTAAATGCCCCTTTGTATGATTTTTTATTTAAAAAACATGATTTTCCCAAGTGTACTAATACTGTAGATCTTTTATAAACACCAAGACTCATTCCTGCTGTGAATTCTTAGTTAACAGGCACAATTCTTCTGTAAAGGCACAATGTTTAGACCGATTTCATGGTACCTGCCTGCCCTCAAACGTTTTATAACATCTCTGGCTACCTGATGTGGAAGCATCTTCAAACGCACAAAGATGTATTTGCAAAAAGCTCCATCACGTCACTTTCACTGAGTGGGAAACATGTAAGTGTACCCCATGCTGATGCCTGTGAAAAGTGAGAGAGGCGAACACATGATTTCGACATATAGGCTGGAGGTAACGGCCGTTTTGCAGGAATTACTTTCAACTTGTCAGACTCATGACACGCATTTCTTTATGAGAGTTTAATTGGATCGTTCAGTTTTAAGCCTTAAATTATGGTTTCCACCCTGAAATGAAGACCATGAGAGATACAACAATATGTGTATTTAACTTGTAGGAGAAACCTTAGCTCAAATAAATATATAAAAATCTTAACATTGTACTGTCCCCTTAGTGTGAGATCCTGAAAGACAATATGGAATCTGAAGGATAAAATAGATACCTGGAAAAGGGAGTGAACTTATTCAAAAATAGAGTCACTGAGTTAAGGAGATTTCTGCCCGTCTATGGAAAAGGGCTGATAATGCTAAATTTGTTTTGTCTCCTTTTTTCAATTGTTGGTACTTTTTCTTTTACTTTCTTATATATTTCTTTCTTTTTTCTTCTTCTTCCCATTTTGCATGTATATATATATTGTAATATGAATGAAATATTATGTACTTCATAGCTAGTACTATGAAATTCGTATACCTTGATATGTGAAATTCTGTATCACTCGTAATTTTTATGTTTTAATACAATTTTTTACTCTCTCTATAAAATAAAAAAACCCTTTTCCTTTGGCTTAAAGTCAGAATGAATGGAGTAGATAATTTTTGCATTAAGTCCTGTGCTTGTTAGTTTGTAGTATAGTTCTTACAAACACTGAAAAAGTAGAAAAGTTTGCAAAGATGATGGATCTACCAGACTAGGACAGAAATAGAAGTATGACATATTACAATTCATTAATAGAAATTACAATAGACTCCTTGAAGCAGGTTATTTTAATGTTTGAAAATAAAATAAAACATTACATCCTAGTTTTTGTTCATAATGAAGCAAAACATTAATTCTAGTAGAACCAGGTCATATGTCAGGTATAGTGTTCTTAAATTCCCATTCTTCAATTTATCTTTTAATCATCATCTTCAAATTACTTGAGCTACTCTTTAAAATAATCTTGAAA
>NW_004524620.1:5621372-5623158 GCF_000260255.1 Octodon degus | reverse complement strand
TAGCTCAGACACATAGTAATCTTCCTGCTTGCAGCCTCGCCAGTGCTGGGACTAAAGTGTGCACCACCACACCCAGTTTAATAAAGGCAGATTTTATATTGTCATTTCACTTTCAAATTCTGTCACTGAATTCAAAATGATGATCCTATTGATCATATTAATGAATTGTTAAATGATGAAAGAATTAATAGTATATTATGCAATTTCTTTGTTTCATTCTGACTTAATGATGTAAAACTGTAACTTTTGTGAAAGCATGTATTAAGATCTCAAAATCTATGTTTTTGCTAACTGCAGGGAAAGAAACAGAAAGACAAAGACAGTGACAGAGATGAAGATGAAGAAAAATCACAAAAGTGGGAGCAGGAAAGAGTACTAGAGATAGAGAATGAGGATATCATGTCACCCAGGAAGGAGATAATGTGTCCAAGATCTTTATTTTTGTACCTAAAGGATTTCATTTTCCATATAATTTGCTAATTCACTTCACCAAGCATTTCTTTTCTGATTTTTTAAAATCAATCAGGTGGTGCTTAACAGAGGATCTTTCCGTTTTCCTTCACCCAGTACCTTAGAAGAAAGCTTTTCTTTATGGAGTTGTTAAGTTGAACAGCCGGAGAAGCTTAGAATGAAACAAATTTCTGTTCCTTACAACTGTATTTCTTAAACACTTAATAATTTAGTTGTGAAGTAAGTTTGAAGAATGTCTTTTGCTAGGTGTTGTGGGTCTATAAATGCAATACCTAGTGGAGAAAGCATTTGTTCATAAAGTTCTAAGAGGAGCAGTTGAAAGACAAAACAATTTCTTGAACAGGATAGGAATGGGGTGGAATGTGTGGGAAGCTGATAAAACTCCTTTCTTCCTATGTCGTTTCAAGCTAGTATTCTTCTTTCTTTTATCTCTTCTCTCATCTTTGCTCTTAGAAATATTTTTGGAGAGTTTACTTTGTGTTTCTTTTTTTTTTTTTTTGGTATACCATGTAAGCAAAGATTTCATGTAAGTTTTATATTTTAGTGGCTGAGATAAAGAGGAGAGGGCAGAAAAAACAGTGAATTCAACAGTAGAAAGGAAGTGGTAAATAGATTGGAAGAGGTATTGTGAGGTGGTAGGCCATAGGGAAAGAAGGGTGCATGTAAAAGAAATTTATTTTCAAATATTTTAAACAATGAGTTAAATCTGGATGATTTGAAGAAGCCAAATTGATTTTGAAATGAGCAGCATACACAATGGTTACTAATGCTCATATATATTTGTTAAAGTTGGCTGTTTTTCTCTCATTGCTGAGAAAAAAATACCCAATAACCCAAATTAGGGAAAATAGGTTCATTTAGCTCAAAGATTGTGGAAATTGCAGTCCACGATCAGCTGGCTCCAAGGCAGAGTGCCAGGGTGAGGGGCAGCACTTCAAGGCAGCTGAAGACAGAAAAAGCAGCAAGAGCAGAAAAGGGGAGAGCACACCTCTCTTCCTCCTGTATGTTGTGTAGCAGTCACACCATCTGCTTGTCCTCCTCCTGCACAGGATGAGGATGTTTACAAAGTGGGGGCCATGACCTGCTGTGGAGTCCCTTAAACTTCTTAACTTCTCAGGTTGATACACTGTAACAACTATTAAAATTGTCTTTAATGAACTACAATAATGTAAAAGTACTAAGCCTTTATGTATGGTAGTTCTACTAACTATTGAAGAACACATGACAAGCCGCCCATATTCAGAATACCACAATGACAGGCACTCGAAGAGTGGGCCTAAGGAGAGTCACATGGGGAGAAGACACTCTCTCAGGC
>NW_004524620.1:5619444-5620312 GCF_000260255.1 Octodon degus | reverse complement strand
TATTCCCAATTATTTTATTAAACTTGTAAGGAAAGCTAATTAGGATCTGATATAATCACAAATATTGTTTAAGTAGACAAAAAAACAGTAGTTATAAGTTCAAGAATTGGGTGTAGAATTTAAAAACAAAATAATGGAGTTTAGGTTTCTTCTCTCTTATGTAAATGAAGTATGTAGTACTCTGTTTAGTTTAACCATAAGCGCTATTTGTTGACAATAAGTAGGTTTGTAATTTTTGAAAATAGAGTGCAATGCAATAAAGTTAAGAGCTCAACTATATACAAAGACCTAACTAGGGTTTAATTTGCACTCTGTGATCTTTCAGACTACTACTATTAATATTATCACATGCGAGTATGCATCACAACACACACAATCCCAGAATTCTGTTAGCCTGATTAACCCTACACAAATACATCCCAATAATGTAACCTTCGTAAGAATTTGTTTCGGACTTTGTACATTGTAAGATCAGTGTTCTTAGAAATGTTAAAGGACAATACGCTGAACACTAGTGCATAATTCCACTTCATTTACAATAATTGTTTTCATTTTTTTAATCAGTCGCATCAGAAAATATGACTCATAATTCATTTCTGAACAAATGGTTTCTAAAAATGACATCATTGTGACCTTCAGATACTAATTTCATTACGGAAATTCTGGGAAGTACTTGAGATTTTGAAAGTTGATTTCCATTAAGTTCTATTAATTATGCTGCACATTACTGAAGACAGCTTGATAATTACTTGAACTCAAGTAAACTCAGGCAACTAAATGTAATTTTGATATCTTGATCGCAAAAATGCATTATATATTGAACAATACAAACTTTATTCAAAATAAAGTAAAAATGTTAAAATTATTA
>NW_004524620.1:5616629-5618664 GCF_000260255.1 Octodon degus | reverse complement strand
GTCCACTAGTCCATAATAGTAGTGGGTTATCAGCAGAACTGGTAATTGTCAGAAGTTGTTAATTTGAGCCTTTTACAGTTCAGTATAGTAATATGGCATTACTTTTTGTACCTTGTGTTTATACTTTTCTGCTGGATAGTTAAAACCAAGTTAAAGCAAGATTTATATAACTAAAACTAGAACTTCTGTATCTAACAAGGTCAGTCAGTTTCCCTCAGGATTTACCATGAAACTCTATACAGCAGCTTACAGATCTTTTTTCAGTGTCAGCCATCTGTATGAGCCATGGCCATTGCTTTACCAATTTGCTCTCTGTGAAAGTCTGACAGAATGTTTCTCTCCATGTGGCTCTCCTTAGGCACACAATACATTGTCAATCACTTGCCTCTGTGGCCCTACAATATCCTTCATCAGAAAATTTGGGACACCAGTGAGTTACAGAATGTCACAGCACAGGTTCTCTTATGTCCCTAGTCCTCACTGACTTTAAAGGGCTAAGGTCAAAATATTGGCTATTCCTGTAGCCCATCTATTTCTCTAATTTTTGGTTTGCAAACTTTAATTGTGAACATCCACAAGAGAATTTAATGATATTATTACTTTGTAACAGAGACAGTTGAGCTTAACATCTCTATCTGTCTGAATATCAACTGCCTTAGACATAACATGGGACTGCTATTTTCCAACAACCATGGATATTTTAAAATAAAAACCCCTATAGAATGTGCAAAAACAATTACGCATTTTTACCGAGAAATTTAAAAATCAAACCCATACAACATTGTAGCAAGACAATCCTATGACTTTTTTTCTTGTCTCTTGTTTTCATTTATTACCCTTTTTTAAACAAACATTTACTTGAGAGACAGTACAGCAGTAAGTGATATGACATGACAAGAAGTATGTACTTAGCAGACCGTAATGACAGGTATTTCAGGCATGGTTTTAGTATTACACGTTGCTGTCCACAATGTAGTTGCTTAATGCACAGATATCAGCATATACAGTTATTCAGGGTGAGAATTCTACCAATTAACTGCTATTCTTAAAAACCTGATGGAGATTCTTACGACCATTGCCATAACCATGTTGTTTATATAAATATATGGTTTTGACTCTGCCATATTTCCTAACTTTTCTCTTTTCTCTCTCTCTTTGTTGTTTAATCCTTAAGTTTTCACTTTCCATGTAACTGTGTTATCCTTTCAATTCTTATTTCTTCTTTTTGGTCCTTTCTCTAGGAAGACAATATGACATTTACATATGTGGGTCTGATTTACTTCACTTGTAAGCATATCTTCAAGTTTCATCCACTTATATATGAAGTCTTCAAGTTTATTTTTCTTTGTAGCTAAGTAATACTGCATTGCACAAAACACTACATCTTTTTCAGCCATTCCTCAGGTGACAGGCATTTTGGTTGTTTGCAGGATTATCTATCACAAACTGTGCTGCTGTAAACATAGGTGCACATATATCAGTATGATATGATGTTTTCAGTTCTTTTGGGAAAATTCCCAGTAGGGGGATATAGTAGGTTTGAACGAGATTCCAAGTCCTAGTTTTTTAAGGAGGTTCCACATTGATTTCCATAATGGTTGTAGCAGTCTACATTCCCACCAATAGTGGAGAAGTTTTCCTTTTTCCCCACAGCTTCTCCAACATTTGTTGTTGGTTGATTTCTTTCTTTTTTGCAGGGAGAAAGCTTTTGCTACTTTTTAAAAATACATTGTGGTGAGGAGAGTTCAAATCACAGCATAGCATAACTCATCTAAGTGAATTAATCAATTTGTAGTTAGCATATCACAAAGTACTATTATTCAGTTAGCAAAACCTACAGATGAAAAAAACTACATTTTAATTCCCTAAAGATAATAGAATAGCTAACTGTAAATCATCTCTGGAAGAACATGGAAATAGTCAAACATAACAAACCTATGCAAAGACAGTTGTCTCCAAGTGGAGGGAGACCGCCACCTGACTACCCATGTCTTTGAGTCTCTTCTTTATGATAGCCATCCTTTGTGGGGTGATA
>NW_004524620.1:5613280-5614984 GCF_000260255.1 Octodon degus | reverse complement strand
CTGGATTGGGTCTTCAAATTTGGGGCCCTAATGTTTTTTAGTCCTTTATAAATTCTAGATAGAAGACCTTTGTGTGAGTGACTATTAGTTAAGATTTTTTTCCCAAATTTGTGGGTTCTTTTCACTCTGTTGGTAATATCTCTTGATGTACAAAAACTTCTCAAAAAGAGGAGGTCGCAGTTGTTAATTCTTTCAAGTGTTTCTCATGCAGTTTGAATTTTGTTCATGAACTGTTTGCCTATCCTTATGTCTTTGAGATTTCCACCTAATTTATCTTCCAGGAGATTTAGTGTTCCTGTTTTAATGTTTAGATATTTAATCCATTTTGACTTTAGTTTGGTGAATGCTGATAGACCTGGGTTACATATTAATTTTTTTTGCATATAGAAAGCCAGTTTTTACAACACCATTTGTTAAAGAGGCCTTCTTTCTTCCAGTACGCATGTTTGGCCTGTTTGTTGAAGATAATGTGGCTGAATGTGTTTTTAGTTTCATCTGCATCTTCTAATCTATTCCACTGATTCTCAGGTCTATTTTTTTTTCCAATACCTTTCTGAGTTTATCACAGTAGCTTTATGATATAATTTTAAGTCAGGAATTATAGTGCCTCCTGCCTTGTCTTTATTGCCCAGGATTGCCTTTTCTATTCTAGGTCCTTTATGGTTCCCAATAAATTTTGGGAATGATTTCTCTAAGTTGTGAGGTATGTTTTTGGTATTTTGATAGGGACTGCATTAAATCTGTTTAAAAATTTTGGGAGTATGGCCATCTTCACAATGCTGGTTCTTCCTATCCAGGAGCAGGGTATATCTTTCCATTTTCAGAAATCCTCTACTATCTCTGTTTTCAGAGTAATATAATTTTCATTGAATAGATCTTTTACTTCTTTAGTTAGATTAATTCCTAAATATTTCACTTTCCGTGGTGCTATTGTAAATGACATTGTCATGCTAATTTCTCTCTCAGTGTGTGTAAAGGAATGCTATTGCCTTTTGGGTATTGATTTTGTATCCTGCTATGCTACTGAATTTGTGTAGCAATTCTAGGAGCTTCTTAGTGGAATTTTTTGGGTATGTCATGTATAGTATTATGTCATCTGCAAATAATGATAATTTAACTTCTTCTTTACCTACTCTTATTCCTTTTATTTTTTTTTCTTTTGTCTAATAGCTCTAGCTAATGATTCCAGAACTATATTGAATAGGAGTGGTGATAGAGGACATCCTTGTCTTGTACCTGCTCTGAGAGTAAGAGATTTCATTTTTTCCCCATTTGGAAATATGTTAGCTTTTGGGTTGTCATAGATGGCTTTTATCAGATTGAGGTAGAAGCCATCTATTTCAATGTTCTATAGGACTTTGAACATAAATAAGTGTTGGACTTTGTCAAGCCTTTTCTGCATCAATTGAAATGATCACAAGGATTTTGAATTTGGATCTTTTGAGAGAGTTTATTACATTTATAGATGTGCATATATTGAATCATCCTTGCATCTCTGTGATGAATCCTACCTGATCATAGTGAATAATCTTCTTAATGATTTGCTATATTCTATTTGCTAGGATTTTATTGAGGATTTTTGTATCTGTTTTCATGAGGGAGATTGGCCTGTAGTTCTTTTTTAGTTGGGTCTTTCTCTGCTATTGTTATTGGTATAATACATGCCTCCAGGAATGATTTTAGGAGTATTGTTTCCATTTCAAT
>NW_004524620.1:5611506-5612195 GCF_000260255.1 Octodon degus | reverse complement strand
CTTCATTTGACGAAGTTCTGGTTCAATTCAACTACTTCTCGGTAATTTTTTGTCTGCTTGACCTATCTTTTTGGGATAAGGGGGTGTTAAATTTTCCTGTTAAGATTATGGTATTGGATATTAGATTTTTCATGTTCATTGAGACTTATATAGTTTGATTCTCCTTGTTTGGTGTGCATATATTAACGACAGTTACCTTTTCCTCTTGTATTTTCCCCCTAAGCGCAATGTATTGGCCTTCTTTATTTTGTTTGATCATTCTTGGTTTGAAGTTCAGACTATCTGCAAACAGGATTGCTACCCTTGCTTTTTTTGTGAGGTTCTAGGGCCTGCAGTATTGTTTTCCATCCTTTGACATTTAACCTATGAATTTCTTCATGAGTTAAGTGTGCTTCTTGTAAAGAGCATATTGTGAATTTTGCTTGCTAACCCACCATGCCAGTCTATTTCCTTTAATTGGTGAATTGAGTCCATTTATATTGATGGCTATACTTGAGATATATTGACTTATGAATGACATATTATTTACCTGCTGTTGTATACCTGTTTTTCTTCTGTGTTTAATTGTTTGCCCTTTTGAGGGGGTTCTTTCCATTCTCATTCATGGAGTTTTGGTTGTTTTTGTACCTTTCTATAGTATCTTGAGTAATCTGTGTAGGGTTGGTTTTGTCATCATGAAATTCTTTAGT
>NW_004524620.1:5602160-5610994 GCF_000260255.1 Octodon degus | reverse complement strand
GTCTTCAAGATCCTAAACTGTCTTCACTTTCATTGAAATGGTTTTGCCAGCTTGTGATTGAGGATTTAATTTCCTGTATATCTCTTTGAATCTGCTTCATGCATTCTATTTTCTTCCTATCTTCCTCATTTTAGGATTCCATCATTTTTGTATTCTCCTGTATTTTTCATCAGTGTCTTCTTTAGAAAGAATTAGTATTTCTTTCATTATATGTATTATTTCTTTTTACTTCAGAAATTATTTCTGATCTGATATTATTATTATTTCTGATCTCTATGCATTTCTGCAGTAGTTTCTTTAGTTAAGACTTTTTTAAGTCAGAGATTTCAGTTGTATGATTTTGAATTTCTTCTATGCTAGTGTCTCATGTGTCCGTTCTGTAGGACTTGGGGTCTGTGAATGCATTTTGCTCCTTCTCCTTGTCATTTTGTATAGCACTGTCCTCTGCATTTAGTGTAGAGCTTTGGTGTGGTTATTACCTTAGCACCTACCAAAATTCTTACCCAAGAGAGATTACCTGGTTAAGGCAGTTACATTTTTGTATTTACATAACTATAATTAAGAACACTAATAATGGTAGTAATATTTAGTAGTTGACAAACTTGTAAATAATGGGTTCGTATTTTGGACCATAAAAGCAAACATTATGTCTGTGTAGCTAAGCAGGTATTAAATTGGGAATTTATATTTAAATTAATTCCCCTAATTTCTGTCTGATCACCTCCCCTTGATGTATATAGGGTCTTCCAGGAGAAGTAGTTTACTCCAGTTACCTGTTGCCCCATCTCTCAATCAAGAGACAAAGAGAGAAGATGTTCCCATAAATCTGGATCTGACAAAGTATCTCAGCTTATCTGGTCTGAATCTATCAAGTTCAAACTCATCTGGGTGGCTCTGGCTTGGATCTGGCTGCTGTCTTCTGCTTCTTCCTGCTACTGCCTGTGGACACGGTCCTGTTGTGTCCCTCTGGCAAGATGTTCTGCTCCAGGATTTGATGAGTGCGTCTCACCCCTTGCCTGTCTGCAGGGAGTTCTGCTGTAGTGTTCCATACCAGGTCTGTCTGATGGAGGAGGTCCCAGCGAGTGTGTGGATGGTCCATGAACGTGCAGGGCCTGGGCACCTTTTGGAGTAGAATCTGGCAGGCATTTAAGTTCCCACACTCTTCTAATAAACATTTGGGTTTTTTTTTTTCTATATTTTCATTTTTAAGGCAGGTTCTACAGGGTGTTCAGGGTCTCACTACTGGATTGGCCTCATAGTGATTCTCCTGTTTACAGCCTTCCAGGGAGCTAGGATTAAAGTCATGCACTACCTTGCCTAGTCTCAGTTGCCATCTCAGCGAGCCTGGGAAAGCAATGCATTGAATTCATCTACTACAACTGAATTGCTCTCCATATCTCATTTTGATTTTAGAAATATTTGCTTTACATATTTACCAATTCCAATGTTGGGTGAATACACTGTTTTAATTTTATAAACTTATGTTCATGGTTAATGCATATATGCATCATCACCTTTTATTTGACTTTTTGTTTTGAAGTGTGGACCACTGCAGTGGCCCTGGAACCCAGGTCGATGGGGACTGACGTGGCAATGTCTATGAGTGGGCATGAATAAGCCTTGAATTAGTACAGACTGGCTCTAAAGATGGCCCCATTGCTGTGCCTTTAGGGGCTGACCTGGAGTCAAGAGCATTTTGTGTGGTCCTGTGGCAGTAGAACTGTAGCTTGAGTTCATGAGTGTCAGTCATATACAACATTAGTAGGACCAAAATTTAAATTTCAAATACCATTTTATAGCCTCAGTTAAAAAATACTAGGTTGAAATCTGAGGTCATGAATACAGGTGCTAGCATTGTGCCTAGGTTGAGTCGCCTCACTTGGCCTTGGGTGAGGCCTGGAGCCTCTGTCCACACATGAGCCAGCCCAGAGCCGGTGCAGGAAGGGAAGTTTTCACAGTTTTATTTCTTGTATTGGGATTTGTGTGAGGCCAAGTGTGCCTCTCACTGGTCTGCCCCATGGCCTTGGTTAAGGGGTGACACAGGGAATACAAAACTGTCCTACAAAAATGTAGTCATTGTGTCTTTTCCTATCTGTCTGCATCTGTGTTCGGTTATATCTGATTTGTATTGCTTAGTTTTTTTTTTATTGTTGTTGTCTTTTTTGTGTGTGTATTTTAGGGAAAGGTCCACAGGGTGTTCAGGGTCTCACTACTAGACCAAATTCATAGTGCTCCACCTGTTTACAGTCTCCCAAGAGCTGAGATTACAGGTGTGCACTACCATGACCAGGCTCAGTTACCCTCTCAGGGTGTCCTGGCGGCGGGGCCAGCACGGTAGGCCTGGAGACTGAACTCCTGGCCCTTGCACCTGTTTGCAGGCACTTTAATCCTCTGAGCTGTTTGTCCAGCCCTAGCATATCTTAGTATTCAGGAATATCCTGTTGTTCATGAATGATTATTACAATTGATATGTTTTTTCTTTTTTATGTATTTAGTACAGGGTTTACCGGGTTTCATTACACAGATCAGACTGATAGTAATCCTCCTGTTTTCAGCCTCCCAAGTGCTGGCATTACAGGCTCAGGCCATTATGCCCAGTCTCACTCCCCATCTCAGGGAGCCTCAGGGGCAGGGCTGTCACAGCACACCAGTGATCAAACCCGGTTCCTGCATCTGCATAAACAGGTGCTTTAAACAGCTGAGCTATCTGGCCAACCCTGTTCTTTCTTTCCTTTTTTAATATATTTACTACAGGGTCTCACTGCAGCTCAAACTCATAGTGATCCTCTTGTCTCAGCCTTCCTAGCACTGGGATTACAGATGTTCACCATCATGCCCCATCTAGGTTACTAGCTTAGCATACCCAGGTGTGGGGTGGTGCCTCATGAGGCTCTAGAGATTGAACCTGGTTACTGTGCTTCAAGGTCCCTGTCCCTGTTTACTTCTGCTTAAGGAGGCAAGTGAGGAAGATTCTTTTACTGTTGTTGCTATCCTTTCCCTTGTGTTCTTATATCATCTCCCCTTTTCACATTTAGGAAAAAATCTGTGCAATTTGTTTCTAACATTCATTTGATTTTTAGCAATTAAGAATTACTATATTTTATAAATAAAAATATCATCACTGAAAATAGGAAACCATAAGTAGAATGATGTCCTTGATTTCCAAAGACTGCTGCTGTCCCAGAGGGAGGTCACAAGGAGAATAAAAGTCAAATATTTTGTAACAAATTTGGGTGATGATGCTAAGGCTGTCCTCAAACAGTTATCTTGCGATAGGCGCTATAGCAGCAGGTGCTAGCAAAGAAGATACTTGCATGATTCTGGTCAATGTCTTTTCCATTAGAATAATTTTTTAATTATTTTTTAATGTATTTGGTTGTTACAAGGTCTCACTATGCATCTCGGACTCATAGCGACCCTCCTGTTTTCAGCCTCCCCAGAGCGGGGATTATAGGCATGCACCACCACACCTGGTCTCGGTGATCTGTCAAATCCTCCTTGGGGGGTGAGGCTTGAACAGTATATAGTGCTGGAAATCGAACAACAGTCCCTGCACTTTTCTAAGCAGGTACTTTAGTCTGCTGAGCTACCTCACTGACCCCTAAAAGATTTTTGTTGTATGGTTGTAATTAAAATTTTTATATGCATTTAACTCAGGTTTTCTAGAGTCAATGTAGCAAATGTTGGTGTCATTGAAACCAAAATATGTATACAATTTTTTTTCATAATGATTTATCACAAGATGGAGAAGAGAAAAATGAAATTAGAACATAGAAAATTATCATTTGCTGTTTCATTCACTCTTTTTAAAGGAAATTATAAAAGGTACAAGCACCAATAATAATGAGGTAGGAATCAAAGGAAGCAGCAAAGTGGGGACGAAACAAAGGTTTGAAATTGCAAAATTAGTTCATAAAAACTCTTAGTATATGTGATGTCTACAACCACCATAACTCATTCATTTGTTTACTTATAATATCATTCATATTGTCTCAGATCAAACTTTGCTTCTGAGTGGATATTCATCTAGCATACAGAAACATAAAATTTCAATGATTGAATTGGAATTTTTTCATAAAATAATGTTGTAATATACCTATCGGATCATAAAATATCCCAGCACTTGCCAAAATATCCACTCGTGTTACTATCTCGTGCATGAACTCCTCACCTCCATCTCAATCCTGCTTTACCTATCCGTGAAGTTCACACCTACTTTTTGCTAAAAATAAAGAATATGAAAGACACTTGGTGTCAATGTGACTAAAACCTTGTCACCTCAATCACAAGGAAACTCTTTCCATCTCTACGACTTAGATAGATTTTTCTCCACCTATAATTATATTTTTTTCATTTTCAATAAATATCACTTTATCAGATGTTGAGCTATTCCATGAAAACCACAAATATACACAACATAAATGTAGGTCACATACCAATATGAAATAAAATGATCCTTAAGCTACAAGTCTACCAAATTAAAATTCCACTTCACCCAAAGAAAATACTAGAAAAGTTATATAACAGTTGCAATACTAGAAAAGTTGCGTAACAATTATAAAAATAGCAGAATATCATCATTCATATAATTACACTTTAACTACCATTCATATAAATGCTATGTAAAACTGTAATATCCACAATTCAAAAATAGCGTTTTCTATGCTCTGTATACACAATTATATTTGAAGATTTCAAAGTATAGCTTTATAACACACACTCATTTCAAAATACTAAACAATAGAATAAAAGATTCTTACCATCAAAAGTAACACCATGCTAAGTTATTCATGAAAATCAAACAGAATAAAAAATGTCATCAGTTACACTGAAATGCTCAAGCCCGGTTCTGTGGTCAGTCAAATCAGGAACTGCAGACAGTGAAGTCTCCGCTTCAGGTGTTGCTACCGTGATAACAATACTGCACAGTCACAACTTTATTGACTCAGGCTTTTTTGCATTTCCCAATATTATTTTAACAGGTCTAATGAAGGCAACTCACAAACAGGCCATCTCTCACCGGGTGTGTCCTTGCAAATGAAGCACAAATCAGTAGCTGAAAGTCACAGACAAAATTGCGTGACGAGAACGGTACGATATAGAAAAGCAAACTGCTAGTGCTGGAGGATTCTGCAGAATGAAGTGGGGATCTCAGATTTCACATCCCCACTTCATTCTGCAGAATCCTCCAGCATTAGTTATAAAGATAGGGGAAAATCATAACTTAATTATAAAGATAGGGTAAGATCATAGCTCTTACTGTATGTGGTCTTTGTCATAATAAAATGGCATATAGACTAAAGTATTACGGCCTGTTCCTGAAACAAAGCGTTCCATAAGTATTAATACTAGAATTTGCTTCTGTAAGAGTTTAAAAATAATTTTTGAATTTTTTTAAATCTTACTTTCATCAAAACGTACATACCATCTTGCTTCGTTTCTAATCTCTAAAGTATTCCTTTTTATCTCACCATCTATTGCCAACTCAAATTTCAAGTATTTTATTCATTTGTATTTATGTAGATTCCTAGGTTCTTATTTTATTGTTAAATTATTATTAGATTTGTTTAGACTGTCCAGCTGCTCCAATGAAAATACATCCCAAGCTGTCCCTGCGTCTTTCCGACACAGCTCCGCTCTCTCTGAACTCCTCACCGCTCAATTACACACGCACAGAGCCGCAGACCCGTCCTGCGCTGGTTCTCTCGGCTGTGGGTGGACTCGGCCCCTTCCAGAAAGCGCCTCTTCCTTAGAACTGAGGATGTGTGTGTTTCGGGCAGTCATTGACACTGGTGTATCCTTCATCCTAGTTCTCAACGGACAGAACAACTCACGATATCCATAGATATTTATATCTATTTTTATCACTATTAATCATGTTTTAAAAACTATGATTTCTTATCAGTACTTCAAATTATAATCCTGTCTCACAAATTTCAGCCTTGTGTCCTGTTTTTATTTTCCATTATTATTATTTTTTACTATTTATTTTATTTATTACAGGGTCCACAGGGTCTCACTATGTGGATCGGACTCATAGTGATCCGCCTGCATTCAGCCTCCCAGGCACTGGGATTACAGGCTAGTGCCACCGTGCCCAGTCTCAATCACTGACTCAGTGCACCCTGGGGGTGGGGCTTTTCTTTTATTTTTGAAGAGAAAAATATGTAATATGTTCCTCTGAAAACGATATAACTTAACACATTCATTCCTTTAATTAATATTTCTTTGAATTTCTCTTCTTGGAACCAACTACCTTCTTTACGCCGACTTTGCCACCCTGTGCGGCTCCGAGCCCTGCCCAGGCTGGCTGGGCGCCAAGGCCTGCATACACTGGCTCCTGGCTCTCTGCCTTTGCTCGGTGTTCATGCAGCTTGGGATCCACCTCTGCATTTCAAGTCATCACATTGCTTGGTCTTCTTCTCTGGCGCTGAAGCCTCTCTGTCTCGTTTTTGGTTTAGGACCAAAATATTTCAGGAGAAAAGATCACAAGAAAGAAAAAAAAAAGAAAGAAAGATGAATGGAGATGGGAAAAAGAGGTTGATAAATGACCACTAGTATATTTTTGATAACAAACTAATAATATAAAATGTGTACTATAATATGTAATGTAATAATATATGCATGTAATATGTACATAAAATGTGATCTATATTTTGTATATGTTAATATATGAGCATATATTGCATATGTATGTCATTTGCATCATCTTATTTTACATCAAACTATTAAGTTTACTATCTAAATATATATCAATTACCATATACACTACATAAATATTTTGTTTTCGGGCCAAAATTACTAAAACAATTTCACATCTCATTAACTTGCTTTGTAGAACTTTTCATCTCTTGTTGAAATAACACTTCATGAATACTCTTTGATGTTCACCATTGGTCGTGAATGTATTTTGTCAGCATTTATACAAGGTAATAATGTATAATTTATTAAGTCTTGGGATTTTTTTAGGAGGGGGCTGGCTCAGAATGCATTTAGGGCATGTTTGGCTGGCTGGAGTTGTGGGGATCGAACCACAGCAACCTGAGGCTGACTGCTTTGTTGAAGCAGCCACTTAAACAACTGAGCTAAGGGGCAGGCCCCAATTTATTACTATCTTGGGAGAAGTATAAATAATGTGTTTTTCAGTACAAGACAGAAAGCAGTACGACCTATGGTGAGCAAACTCAAGCTATCTCCTGGCCTGTTCAAAATTCACAGGTCAAACACTAGGGTGGAACAGGTGGATGATTATTAAGAATTGATTTTAATAAGACTCCTTGTTGGAGTTAGCTTTAGGACCAAATAGCCATACATCTGAAAGATCAAGGACATTTGTTTTTAACCCAAACTGCTATGCGTCAAATTGTACTACTTAATATATTTAAAAAGTTCTTATTTGTTCCAGGTTTACATTTATTATGGAAACAAAAATGTATGTATATAGACCATTAATATGATGTCAAATCTTCTAGCTATAAGTCTAAACTACTTATATGTGTACTGCATGTAAGCAGTTTTGCTGCAGTGAAAAATTATTTCTGCACCTGATTGAGGCCAAGATCTATACTTATGTAAAGTTCTCCAAATTAATTCTTTTTTCTATTTTACAATATCAACTAAATTTTTGAGAGCTAATTATCTTTTTCAAATTATGCAGAACAATTTCTTGATGATAGTCTGCAACTCAAGTATTGCAGTCAGTACCTCTTACATAAAGTAATTGCATAATTAAAACACATTTATTATTTCTCATATCAAGCAAAATTTATTTTTATTACATTTTTTCTTCTAGAAGTCTATAGTATAAAATTATAACATAGAGGCAGAACTTCTGATTGAACAACAGAATGGTCCTTTACCTTAAGGTAAGGAAATATATCCCCCACCATCTGAGCACACTTGCTTCTCACATGGCGAGGGGCTGCCTGGAGCCTGGGTCCTTTGGAGGGCAGAGTGTCTCATCCTCACCGGGCAGAGTCCAGAAGGGGAAAAGGGGAGTCTGTGATTTCCTTATTGCAAGTCCTTCTGGAGGATGCAGTCCTCCCCAGAGACAACCTGTCAGCACTTTCCACATAGACTTTTCAGCCTCTAGAAATGTTCAAAATAAACTTTTGTTGTTTATAAATTCTCCACTTTGGGGGCGTTCTAACAGTGAAGGAAGAGAGTGAAGTATAAGGGACTCACTGCTTTTCACAGTTGATTCAGCTATACACACAGAGCAGAGCTGATATTTTTTACTGTGAGCTCTGCAGTAAACTTAGAGATGTGAATGGAACATGGAGACGTTTAATAATTAAATTCAATACTCATATCGTGAATGTGGCAACAATAACTTAAACAAGTCAGGAAATGGCTACAAGAACTAAAATATACTCTCTCTAAACCTGTGTTATTTTATTTCCAGTCAGGAAATAAAGTCATAGAAATACAAATAGAAATGAAAATAGAAATAGAAAAATAGAACTCTAGTGACCAGGTCTATAGTATACTCACAAGTATTTCATTTTACTATTGTAAAATTAACAATAATATACTACATTACTCCTTCTCATTGATTCTTTAGTTCTAGATTCATTTATTTTTTTTCAAAGTTTTATTGATAAACAGATAGCAATGAGACAGTTTCAAATCAAACCGGAAATACAGTTTCAACAAATAATACACTGCATATATTCTTCTTAGTGGTTAATTACTGTACAAGAAGTGGACCTGTGATCCTATTTACAAACACCATTAGAACAAATCATTCTATTCAATAAGAGAATGCAACTATATATCTATCCTAACCACTTTGAATACACAGATACAAAATGGACATTCATCGGTATACCCCA
>NW_004524620.1:5595407-5597742 GCF_000260255.1 Octodon degus | reverse complement strand
CAGGATTACACCTCAGGCGTGTATGCCAGGCCTGAGCTGTGCCTGGAGGGGGCAAGGTTAAGTGGGAGGAAGAGGAAACTCTCCACACACACTCACGGGACCTGGGCTAGGGCTGGGTCTGGGGGTTCCCGGAACTCAGCAGAAATTCCTACTCAGCGGGAGGGGTGGGGGAGGTAAGGCAGATTGGTGGGGGCGGCCCGAGGGGGTTGGAGCGGGTCTGGCCCATGCTGTACCTGGCTGGGACTGGTCCCGCTGGCGCAGGGTAGCAGGCAGCTCTCCGCACACTCACCGGACCTGGGCTAGGACTGGGTCTGGGGGCTCCCGGATCTTGGCAGAAAATCCTACTTGGCGGGCGGGGTGGGGGAAGCACTGCGGAATGATGGGGGGCGGCCCAAGGGGCTGGGAGAGGGTCTGGCCCACTCTGCGCCTGGGCTGGGACTGGTCCCGCTGGCGCAGGGTAGCAGGCAGCTCTCCGCACACTCACCGGACCTGGGCTAGGACTGGGTCTGGGGGCTCCCGGAACTCCTAGTTCTAGATTTATGAACAAGTGCTCAATTAATGTTTTTATGAAGTTTACTTTTTTGTTTTGTTGTTGGAACTCAAACTCAGGACATTGTGCTTACCAGGCAGGCGCTGTCCCACTGAGCTACATCATCAGCCCCCGTGTTCACTTATATATGTACTCTAAGAAGATATCGCCTTGGGCTGGGGAGACAGCTTGGTGGTCTAAACACCTTCCTGGCAAGCAAAAGGGCCTGGTTCAATCCCCAGTACTAGAACCCCGGGTGCACCCTGCTGGTCACCAAAACCAGGCGTGGTGGTGCATACCTGTGATCCCATCACTGGGAATGCTGGGACAGGAGGATCACTATGAAGTCTAACTGCACAGCAAGACCCTGTACCAAATAAATGAAAGATTAAAAATAATTAAAGATAGAAGACTCCTGTTGAATTATAATTGGTACCATTTATTGGACATTATATGCTATTTAATTCAAGTTCTAATTTTATGTGTTTTTGTTCCCTCAATTCTTAGCATAAATACTACCATGTAATTATAGCTGCATATTTTCATTCACAGATGAGGAATAGAGCACCTTACACAACTTGATCGAGTTCATACAGCTACAAAGATGATGGCATGATCCAAGGCAGGCAGTGGGATTCTGGAACCTGGCATCTTCAGTAGACATCCTGCTCTTTAAAATATGGCAATCTTGTTTATATTATATGGCAATAAAAGAGAAAAATTTGTCTGAGGGTCTCACTTTTTTCATGAGTTACAGAATTTTTAAAAATCATAGATAGGAGCAAATATAACTACAAAAACTTATTAAGCAGTTAGAGAGGGAATTTCTATGCTTTTTTCTTTTGTACTTAGGACAAGATATACAGAGTGTACAGGGTCTCACTGTACAGACAGGGCTCATAGTGATCCTCCTGTTTACAGCCTCCAAGTGCTGGGATTACAGGTGTGAGCCACCACCCCCAGTCTCAGTCATCGCCTCCAAGCACCTCAACATCAGGTCTGGCACAGCAGGCCAGGGGATTGAACTCCCAGCCCCTGCATCTGCTTTAAGCAGGTGCTTTATTCCTCTCAGCTATTTGGCCAGACCCAAAGCATAAGCATTGTCAGAAATAAGATTCAAACCCACACCTCCAGGGGAGACTGCGACCTGAACGCAGCGCCTTAGACTGCTGGGCCATTCTGACTGCTCCATTCTATGCTTTATTCGTAAAATCATCATATTAAATAATATGAATTCAGTGTTATCCTATGTGCTCAAAACAGCTCTAATTTACTAGTGTTTCAAATTTATTCCACCAGGCAACATCATCAGGTCAGCGCAAGTACTCTTGTTTACTATAGAAGAGAAAACAATGATGCAGAAAACTGGCCCCACGCTCGGGGTAGCAGCCATGCAGACAGAAGTGGGTGTCAGAACGCCTGTGCGCACAGAATGCAGTTTGCCCTCGCTGGTGTCGCAACTGGCCTTTGAAGTTTGCAGGTACATAATTTATGCTTAGACCTTTGAGAGTTTTCTCTTGAAATTACGACAGGATGTCACTGGCCACTGGCCACTGGCCACTACAAAATTTCTTACTTATCAATTTTATATTTTAGCTACAATGATGCTGGGATGGTTATGAACATTTATTTTTGAATCAAATCAGAATGACTTTGCTACTTGTAAAAGCAGCATAACAAACAGATCTTAAACATAGGAAAAAAAAAAAAAGGATGGTTTTTAAAACTTGTGCTTTGCCTTACCATCAGCAAGGCACCTTTAGTAGGCTAACAAACCATGATAGAAAGAAATTAAAATACCTGATT
>NW_004524620.1:5594071-5595012 GCF_000260255.1 Octodon degus | reverse complement strand
TCCTAAATAAGATAATAAAATAAAATAAAATAAATAGAAAGCAAGATGTTTTTCTGAACACTTTGGAGACAAGGTCATGGCCTTGATGAGTTATGTTGGGTTGAACACTGCCCAGCCGCAAGGATTGCCAGTGAGTATTGTGAAGGCAAATGAGAAATTGGTTAAAGCTCAGCTCTGTCCCTCATTGACTGCATTACTTTGGGAAAGTTTCTTTAATTTTGTACAACTGAAAGAAAACATAAACCTGTTGTATTTTTAAAAACAGCCACAACAATACCCACTGTAGTTTAAGTCTCACAGGAAGTTAAAGTGTTAATCCAAACGTACATCTGCTCATCTATCTGTGAGCGATAATGGATATGTTCTGTCTCCAGGGTTATTAGGAAACTAAGTGAGCCCATCTGCGTAGTCTGATACAGCAGTTACTGGCCACAGGTGACTGCTAAAACGTGACGATCACAGAGGAAGAACTGAATTTTTAAATTTGTGCAAGGGAGGTTTCCAGAACTGTCCCAGGTGACTGAATAGTGACTCAGCTTGCCTCAAAATGAAGAGATGTTAAAAAAGAAAGGACCCTGAAGTAGATTATTCAAGTCATGAAGAGGTACAAAAAGAATACTCACCAACTGCAAATTCTTTGTACACTAGTGATGATGAAAAGAATATAATAAAATTTAGTATTGCCCTCCCTGCACCATTGCAGAGGTGGGACAAATTTTGCTGGATGCCCAGCTTGAACATGAACAACAACTGGTAGTCTGTATTATGGTAAAATCCTTCAAAGTTAATTTAAACCCATGTTTTTATAACCAAAATTCTGAATATCTCGTTATGTATTAGCAGGTTAATACGAAAATAATGTCCAATCCACATCTTAATACTACTTTGAGAGTCCCAGCCCAGGCGCAGCATGGGCTGGACCCTCTCCCAGCCCCTCGGGC
>NW_004524620.1:5577213-5584846 GCF_000260255.1 Octodon degus | reverse complement strand
TTCCCTGAGCAGTAGTGTCCTTATCCTGGAGTGGTTTCTTTCTAATTGTGCAGTTTTGGTGGAGAATGTTTTGTCATAGTGCATTTCTCCGAGTGTTCAGCCTTCACCTTTAGCATAGCTGAGAACACTGTACCTGGCTGTAGTGGCTTGCCTACAGATGAGCAGAGGACCTCAGTAAGGCAGTCAAAGCAGCTTAAGGGAAATCCAGTTTGATTTGAAATAAGAAATGTCTTCTTAACCTGAACATAGCTATTAAGCATAGGGAAAGAACAATGATAGCTTTTATGGTACAAGAAAGTCAAACATACACTCTGAGCAAGAATATATGTAATTTGTAGCACAACATTATAGTTCAATTTCAAGTAATTGCTCTTTTTGTTTAATTTCTAGATAGCCTTCTGATATCCAGACAATTATTAATTTTAATATCACCAATCCCCATGGCCCCTTATGGTAAACGTGCAATAGTTATAATTGATTTCACTTCGGCATTAATTACATGAACTAAAGGCCATATTGCAGCGATCATTCCTACAGGTGGCTACCAGTGGAGCTTTTCTGGTTGTGTAAGTACTTGAAATAGGCTCGAGAGACAGCAAGTTGTATTCCCTGACCACATAGTTAATTTAGAGTGGACACAAAAGGTAATCAGTGAAAAACCGAGTTACTTTTACTGGGACTTCTGAGAGAAAAACAGGAATTTTTTGCTACTTATCTTATACCAACTCATCACAAAAAAAAGAACAAACAATTTTTGTAGTCCTCCACATGAATCTAAAAATGAAGCCAAATTTGTACAATGCCGAGGCCAGAAATGTATAAGAAATGAGTGTAGATAGGCCCTTAATATGTAGGTATTTGTAAGATCAAATATACCCATGATTCTGGTAGGTCTATAACATAAGACTTGTCTCCATTCTATTTTTTTTTTAACAAACTCTTCCTGTCTTTTAATTTTAAAAAGTTGAAGAATCAGAACTGATATGGCAATCACTTCTACAAATTCATGTAGGAATAATGCACAACACTGCCAGCAAGACTAGTGTTCAGAAAGATCTTAAGTAACACTGTAACAGAAAATGTTTTCACTTAGTGTTCATACTGGTCTCCTCAATCCATCTCAAGTGAATCCTATCAGGTTTATTTAATAATGAACACAACAGGAATTTTTCTTCATTCTAAAATTATACACACTGTTCAAGGCTTGCTGAACTTATTACAAATGATATTACTTCCTTTCTTCTTTTTAAATGATTTCTCCAAATCCTTTGTCCTATACCACCTGTGGCATAGGAGCACCATAAAATAGTCTGAATGACATTAACTATCGGTCCTCTAGGCGTCTTGAAAGCTTGACTAGCTACACATAATGGTCCCTTGCATCCTAGGAGTGACAGGTAAAAGAATAAATTCCGTGTTGTTAAGGAAACTGTACAAAGGATTGAAAACACAGTGATCTATCTCTGGAGCAAGAAAATTATCTTTAGAGAAGAGCTCTTGCCAGCAATGAATCAAATCAATGATTTGCCTGGCTAAAGTCAGAGAAAAAAAATCTTAAAAGCATCAACATCAACCTGAGATTTAGTTGGATAAACAACAGAAACTGTCATCTTCTCTCCTTTAATTCTGTCTTTAACAATGAGAATACCATTCAGTTTTGTGACTCTTTGAATTTGATGTGTTTGTAGAATATAAGTGACTCCACAGCAGTAGAATATGGCCCTGACACCATTCTTCCCTTAGACGTTGGCTTTCTCACCTTAGACTCTGGGGTGCTAGAGACAATAGGTGGTTTCCATACTTAACAAGAAAATTTGCCAACAAAAAATGGAATAAGTAAACCAGAGTCACACGCACTGCAGTCCCAGCTACTCGGAAGTCTGAAGGAGGAGGACTCAAGTGTAAGGTAAGACTGAGAAGTTCAGTGAGAAGCTTCAAGAAGCTCAGCTATCTTGAAATGAAAAAACAAAAGGGAGCTGAGGTGATATGTAGCTCAGTAAGGCAGCATCCTTGGACTGAGCCCTCAGTACCACATACACACTCCTATACACACGCTCACATAGGCATACAAAGTATAATCAGTCATCCATGGGAAAATGCAACACATTATGCAGTGATGACTTAAATTCAAAGCTGTACTTCATCATTGGATGCATTTTTTACATTGATTAAGGTGCTCCTGGGCCATGAGGTTGTTATTCTCTTGATAAAGTGTGACAAATTATAGAGTGCCGACAGATAGGAGAAAATTAAGGCAGATATATGTATTATGGAAATATTTCCATCTTGACGAGCACATTTTTCTGAATATTGCACAGAATTTAGAGACAACCATGGCAAACTATTTTCTGAGAAAGAATCAAGTAACTATTTCCTCTAATGATTGAGAGAGTCTCATGTATATGACCCTGATTTTATCATATATGACCCCAAAAGATACATTTGCATAGTGAAGTGGACCAATTTTTATAAATCATTTCAATGGTATGGTGATTAAAATGTTAAGAATTGATTCCTATTATTACTAGAAAGGTCAGTGGAGGGGGCCGGGGAGATGGCTCAGTGGAATGAGTGCTTCCCTGGCAAGCTCAAGGGCCTGAGTTCAATCCCCAGTTCTGAAGAAAAAAAAAAAAAAAAGAAAGAAAGAAAAAAGAAAGAAAGATCAGTGGAGCCAGCTGTGTTAGTAACCTATAATACAAAATCATACAGCATAGGATTGCCAAGAGTTCAAGGTCAGCTTAGGATCTATAGAGAGCAATAAAATGCAATATACCCTGAATTGCCTAGTGAGACCCTGACTCAAAAATCCAAACCAAAAAAAAAAAAAAAGAAATACAATCTCACTATGACATTTATATTTTATGAATTTTTAGCAAGCACCATCTCACAGTCAAAAAATTTACCATTTTTTTTTTCAGAACCAGGGATTGAACTCAGGCCCTTGTATTTGCCAGGGACGTGCTTATTCTACTGAGCCATCTCCCCGGCCCCCTTACCAAGTTTTGCTAGATGTGTTTTTCACAACTATGGTCTTCAAAGAAAAAAAAAATTAAAAAACAAGAAAATCTCTTACATTCTAGTACAATAAAATTGTCAGTGTATTCTTCACAAAATAAATAGCATTAAATCAAACATAAGTGATCTAGGTTATATTTCATATATGTAATTGTATTATATGATTGTCTTCTATGATATATAAATATATAATCATTTTTAATCCATCCACACTAGATAATGAATATTCTGTCATACCAAGACAAAGAAGTATGGCTTATTTTACTAAATTATATAATAATATGCACAATAGTAAAATAGTAGATGATTTCCCTTGATTTTTTAATTCACTCAAGTGAATATATTTGTAAATGTAATTATTAACAGTTCTAGAAGTATATCTAGCTAGAAGCCCTTCAAAGCTGAGTGTACATTCTCTGAGTAAGTGCCAAGGAGTCCACCTCTGAATATATATGCATTTGAATTTGGTTTAAAATTTCATCATCTGCAAATAATGTACTATAATTCCTCTTAGATTGTTTATTCACCTTGTCTTTCTCTTATCATATTGGTTATGACAAGCCCATTTTAAACTTTTCCCTACGATTGTAGTTTTCAATATTTTGTTTCTAAATTCAATGGTGATGTTCTTAAAAGTTTCTTAAAGATTATGTTGACTTTGACATCTAGAAGATGTATTTTTCATAATAAGAAGCTTCTCTCTAATTTCAGATTCATAAGAGTTTTATTATTTAATCAAGAAATAGAGTTGAATTTATTAAATATGTTTTAATACATATGATGATTACGTTAATTTGCTGATATAGGGAATCACATAAGTGGCTTTTCCCATCACTGGCAATCTTGCAATGCTCAGTTAAAACTTTCTAAATAGTACCGCAGAATTCTTTTAAATAATTTGCTTTATTCATATTTCACTTAAAATATTTTTCTCCTAACATTTAAATTTGATGTTCAGTATACAACCCATTTTGTTACCTTTTACTAGATCAGCATTGTATTAGAATTTATGGTTAAATTATAGTTAACTTACATAATAATTCTGATATTTTTTTCTACTCTACATTGTACAGTAGTAAAATCATTTTTAATTTTTGAAAGTTTGGTAAGGTCTCAAAACCATGCAGGCTTATAATTTAGGATGATCTCCTAAACTTTCTAAAACTTACAAATTGAACATTGGCCATGATACAGCCTTCTAGAATATTTTATTTAACATTGCTTTTCATGTTTCTTAGTAAAATAATTTGCATGTTTTCCTGCTTTGATGTTATCTACACACACTATCCAATATACTTTTGTTTTTCTATGTATTGCTCTTCATTAAAATTTGCTTTTATACTAAAGACAAGTACTATATATCGTTTAAGCTAACTTTTTATGGAATTTCTATTTTAATTAGAATTTTATGCATCTTTTTGGATTACTTTTTAACCATAGTTTCAAGATGGTGCACTTTAATTTGGTTTCCCTGATTTTTTTTTAATCCTAGAATCAAAACTTCTCAAAAGCATTTGGCATATGTTGTTTTCTTCTCTTACCCCTCTGATATAGAAAGAGCTGTAGCTTCCAAATAATTATTTCACAAAATATTTTATGCTTTACCCAGTTGCAATAGTGACCACAATAGAAGTCGTTGGCCATCAAGATTTCTGTCACATAAACAGGGCTATGGGCCAGGCATGGAAATTTATGACTACAAATGGACATATGGTTCCGCTCTACTTCCTTTAATTAGTCCTGTTTCTTTACCTCTTTCATGTTTGTGAGGCTTTAACAAGGAGGGGGAGGAGAGAAGGGTTGGGCAATTCAGGCAGGGTCACGTAGGGGTGAGCCAGGCCACGTGGGGCCTATCACCAAAGCATTAAAGGTAGGTAGTCAAACTGAGTTGATTTTGCCTCAGTCTCTCTTATTTCTAAGGTGAAGTGGATACTAAACTAGAGCTTCTTTGGCTGAGGACGAGATTAGCCAAGGAGCTCTGTGTCTCGCAAAATTACCAGTAATGGTTGTTCTGGATATGACAGATATTTGATGAGGAAAAGAAGAAAAGTTTCCCGAGTTGAAGGAAAATGAGACAGAGAAAGGATTATTTCATATATGGGGAACTGGTAGCAATGGGAAAATCTAACAGTTTCTTTATGAGTAGCTAACAAATATAAGGAGAAACGACTTAGAGATCATCTAATAATAAACACTTATAATTCCGACTTTTCCACCCTCTTGCCAAATGTGTAGAAATTTCATTGAGTAATGATTGGTTGTTAAGAAGGTAAGCAAGTGAAAAATGAAGAGGACCTAATATCTCCAAATGTAGTCTAACCACTTAATTTGTGAAGATTAGATTCCTAGGAATCAGAGAATCATGTCAATTTGAAGTTACCTATCTGTAAAGTGTAAGTAGAAAACCAAGTCCAACGCTTCCTAAAGGTGGCATCTAATCCTTTTCTATTAATTCTTAAATGAGATACGTAACCTGTAATTGAGACTCAGCTTGCAGATAATTTAGGTACATATGTTAAGTAAACTGATCAAAATAATATGAGATTTCTGACATTAGGATCAATTTAAATAATAAAAATAACTCAAATGATTGTTCAGCTTTCTTGTTATTCTTTGATGACATCATTCTCTATTTTTATGTACAGCTAAGGAATAAAAAAATGGCACATCTTTTCCTCGAAAGTAAAATTGAAGATTATTATTTAAAAGGTGTGGAAGCACTTTTTAAAAATTTTAGGAAGCATCTGAGGAAATGTTAAAACAGTCAAATCTAAGCATCCTAATATAGACAAGCCACGAAAGGACATGGAGTCTATTAATTGGTACCAATATTGAAAAATAAAATATACATACATATTTATATATCAATACATGCATATCACACATATATTCTTGCATATTTTAGAATGAGCAAGATTGTTCTTATTGAGCTTCATGTTGCACAGTGGTAATATAAAAACAAGATGAGAATTTGGTAGTTGAAGTTTAAAAACTGAATGAAGAGCTTAACAATATTAACATACACAATTGGTTCACTTTTTGAGTGCCTTGTTAAGCTGAAAAGAATTTGTATACAGGCATTATAATTATCATTTTTATAGTTGGACTCTATTGGTTATAAATCATAGCAATACAATTGCCGACATGTTATGCATTTTCTCATATATAAAATATCAAACATTTTATAAACAAAGAATAATTTGATTCACATGTAGCTTCCCAGAAAACATTAAAATTTTGAACTATAAATCTCTCTAACCTCACAGCTTTAGTATGGAGATGAAAACAATTCATTTAGAATAATTGACATTTTGTAACGAGTAAAACAGGCGGCTACTGTGCCCAGACGATTAAGTGGCTCTCTAAACATGCAATGAAACATATGCCCCGTCATGGCTTCAGTGGCCTTTGTATATTTGAAGAGCATACACAAAACATTTTAACCTCTTAATTTTGTGAACAATGATCCTGTGATTATTTTCAGAATAGAACTTCACACTTGCAGTATCATTTTCTTTGGTCAGGAAAAGACCAAATAAAAAGGGAACACGCTTCAGCATGCATGACACCTGCAGCCCAGTTCATCCGAGGAAACATAACTCACCAAATATCTCCCAAGGAAGGGATTGTCGACCCACCAGAGTGGTAACAGATTCTTGCCTTTGTGCTTGACCTTGTACTTTGTTCACAGAAGCAATTGAGTTAGGTGGCACAAATCAATGAAAGGCTGTTTTTGGAAATCATCAGCGTCACCAATACTAGAACGAAATTGTAAACTACTCTGGGAGTAGGACTGTAAATGAGGTCCAGATTTATGAAGCATTATCACTGTGTGTGTAAAATGTCTTTCTAAATGTTTTTACAGGCGATTAAATAGAAATAGCACATTAGGCAACAGCGAGCTCTGGAAAGGCTCCCTTTAGCAATTGAATTGCAGCATTTCTCAATGTCTGTTCATACCAATTAGTTTTTTCAGACATACTTCAAATAAGCTCACTTTGGGCTCCTTGTCAAACACAGTAGCAGGATAACAATATTAGCACCAATTGAGGAAGGGTACTTATTTGTAAATTTGCAACATTTTTATTTTTAAAAGTAAGAATAATGGGTAAATATCTAAAAGTATCTGCCTAAAATGACCACACCAATTTACTCTTCTGCTCAGAAAATTAAAGCATCTCTACCTCCTGCAGCTCTATTTGAAAATATCCTTTCAATTATCTTGCATTTAAATAATCTTAATTTCTTCTCTGTTCCACATCAAAAAATCTCTTTTTCTGCATACAGAACAGCTCCAAATTCCAAATAGATTTGGAATTTGTCACCGTCCTTTTGCTGTTTTCTTTTGTAGAAACATCTACACCAGCATTGGTTCTCATAGATCAATTCAATCCCATTAAATTTTATGTCCTCACAAAACTTTATTGTCAATATTTCCAGATGAATATGGTGCTTTCCAAATGTCTACAATTTTATATTTTCTATGTAAAATTAGGGCAAAAGAATGGGTAATATTTTTCCAATTTTCTTCTTCTTCTTCTTCTTCTTCTTCTTCTTCTTCTTCTTCTTCTTCTTCTTCTTCTTCTTCTTCTTCTTCTTCTTCTTCTTCTTCTCCTCC
>NW_004524620.1:5566337-5577113 GCF_000260255.1 Octodon degus | reverse complement strand
CTCCTTCTCCTCCCTCTCCTTCTCCTTCTCCTCCTCCTTCTCTTCCTCCTCCTTCTTCCTTCGTATTTGGTAGGGTCTCACTACACAGATTGAACTCCTAGTGATCCTTCTGTTTTTAGACTCCCGAGCACTGGGATTATAGGCACACACCACATGCCCAGTCTCTTTTGCTTTATTGTTTTTATTACAAGTTGCATAAGCTCCATGTTTTCCTGTGTTATGTATTAGTAGTATGTATTGTATTTCTAGAATTATAAACTATTCTTTTTAAAGTAAACTTACTTGATACACTGCTCAAATTACAGAAATGTTGACATTCATCCAATATTAAATATTAAATCAGCTAATTCATAAAATATTAACTAAGATATAATCAATAGTTGAATTCATATAATCGCACCAGTGTATTTGTATATTGACATTTCAATGATAAATTAACCCTAAAAGACCACAAAAGTGATAAGGAGAAATCTTGGCAGCATAAGTGCATACTTGGCAAGCACAACATACTGAGTTTGATACCTGGTACTGCATGCCATGCCTCTCTTGAAGCCAGGGCATAAGGTATGGGCCCCACAACCAGACATGATGGCACATGCATGTAATCCCAACACTGAAGAGGCTGAGACAGGAGGATCACTATGGATCTGAACTGTGGAATGAGACCCTGTATCAATCAATCAATCAATAAAACCACAGAAGTCACAGAGCCAGAGAATATGCTGGTCCTCACTCAATTTTGTATTCTTAACTGTTTTATTGGCTGGTCCTCAATCAATTTTGTACTCAACGATTTTATTAATCTACCAAAGCTTCTAATTTTTTTGGTCTTACAGTGGTAATGAATATGATTGTAGGATCCAACCTCAGATTTATGTGGGAAAATTAGTACAGGATGAAGGGTCACTCCACAGGTTGCTAAGCCTAAAAGTGGAAAAGCACTTCCCCTGGGAGCATTTGATCCTGGAACACCATTATCTTCAAAGGCAACAGTAAGCATTTCACCTATTTTGAAAATGACAGTGAAGATATCTTGATTTTTTATAATAAACTTATAAATTAAAAATGATCATTATCATAGATTGTAATCTCCTGATAAGTATCTCTTTCAAGTTTAGAATCTTTTTTTTTTTCTTTTGGTCTTTTTTTTTTCTTTTCTTTCCCATAATTTTATTGAGAAACAAATAGCAATGAGACAGTTTCAAGTCTGATTTTGTAGGACAGTTTCAATAATTAATACATTGCATATTGTTGTTTTAGAACAATATTTTTGTCCCTTCATCCAATTTAACATCCCTTTGGGTTTTTTTTTTTTTTTAAATTTTATTGAGAAACAAAGAGCAATGAGACAGTTTCAAACCAAATTGGTAGGACAGTTTCAATAATTAACACATTGCATACATTCTTACTAAAGGTTAATTGCTGTACAAGATGCAGACATGATTTCATTGACCTTATCAGACCCAAAAGCTACAACTCTTGTTGCATAAGTCCTGCTTTACGTTGGTCTTAACCATCCAGCAGAAAAGTATAAAAACAAAGTATAAGAAGTAAAGCCATAGTGTTATGTTGAGCTGTCAGGGACTCAGATCAACAATTTCTGACATCGCCAGTGAAGCAGAAGACCCAATACTATTATGGGCTACTGGACTTTTTAGAATATTTTGCTGAGTTAGCACACCTATAATATTCAAATAACAGAACTAAACAAAAAAGGGGATACAGATGAATGTCCATTTTGTATCTGTGTATTCAAAATGGTTAGGATAGATATATAGTTACATTCTCTTAATGAATAGAGGGATTTGCTCTAATGGTGTTTGTAAATAGGAAGTCATGTCTAGTTTAGATTCTAAGGCATAAAGATCGTCATACATTATAACATGATACAATATTTTGTTATCAGATTAGTAGAGACTGTGATGAATGAACAGTAGATGAATATATTCAGCCCTGATAGAAAGTCTGGATTTGCATATTATGTCTCTGCAAAGTACCTCAAATGACACTGAAGAGAAATGCAGACAAAGCCCGTGATTCTGCAAGCACACCCCACACAGTTAGGTTGAAAATCCCTTTTTATTGTTAAGATAGGCAAGAAGTGAATTTTTTTCCCAGCATTTTTTTCAGATTCAATTAACAAATATCCAACACATTAAGAAAATGAAAGAAAAAAAATCAATCAATTCTCATTAGAGAGGACTCCCTCTCTTTTTTCCATTCACATTTCAAGCCCACACAATAGAGGACAGAACACTGTCTTCCCCACTCTGTTGTCAAGTGCTATGTCAGGGCAATAGTTTTATTTTACTTGGAATATTTTCCATTATTTCCTTCATTTAATAAACTGTCACTTGGAGGGAGGTCTGATAAATTTTCTCACAGTGCATTGGAGCTTGCTCTGCTCTCTTTCTTCATTATGCATGCTACACTGGAAGCTAATGAAGCAGAGCTCTGAGCTGATACTCTCTGAGAGGAAAAAGACTGCATGTCACCACTTCTATTGATTTCACCAGCAGTCAGAGCCAACACAAACAGTTCTTTCCCTCACACATCCTTTCAACAGATGATGGACATTTCTGTTGCCATTTCTTTCTAATAGTTTACTACTCTTTGCACATTTTGGGTATTAACTGCATAAAGTCACTAGGAAAGAAATAACTGGGGGTGTCAATGGCACACAATTTGGCAAGTGCCATGGGGCCAATGTTGATTTTTTCATCTGACAAACTTTATATGTATTTCACCTAGAATAAAATAGTTAATTTTGAGAATCGTTATATCTCCTAATAACATTTTTTTCTGATGGGTTTTCCTTTATTTTATTTTTTCCATAATTTTATTGAGAGACAAATAGCAATGAGACAGTTTCAAATCAAATTGGTATGACAGTTTCAATAATTAACATATTGCATACTCTCTTTCTAGTGGTTATTTGCTGTATAAGATGCAGACATGATATCCTATTTACATCCTAATATCATTTTTATGAGGTTTTACTTTTCACAGAAATGTCTTCATAATCAGTTCAGATCAAAACAGTATCTTCCCCACAAATGTCTTGGCTTCATTCTTAGATACCAAAAGGAACAATTAAACCCTCGGGACAGGTGGTATGCATGCATTTCAATAACACTGATCAGTTTCTCTAGTTGATCAACATCAGTCAAGGAAATGTGAAATTAAATCTGAAACATAAATTATGTTTGAGCAGGAACATAGTATGAAGAATAACTTTTCTTCTCAGAAATACATGAACATATGTAACACAGAACATACTTTAAAAATAATGTTTAATCATTTTTCCACTAACCAAAGCTAATACAGAATATCATCATTTTGAGACAGTCTGTCTGTGTAGTCAGAGCTGGCCTTGCCCTCCCAGTGATCCTCCTGTCTCAGCCTCCCAAGTGCTGGGGTGATAGGCTTGCACTACCACAACTACTTTAGAATGTAAATTTAAAAATTTGTTCCACAAGAAAAATGTCAAAAGTGTAAAATTATTTCTAAAATATTGTACTTTTGTCATTCTCTACATGGCTTGAGCCTTGATCATAGAAATGCAAATTACATTTTGGCCACGTAAGTATACATTCTGGGCAATATAGATTCTTGAGGTAATAACTTGAGCCTTTACAATTAGTTGCTAGAACTTTTAAAGATAGTTTTCCATTTATAAATATAGCATTTTATTTGGAAATGATTAAACGTATTTGGAGTAAGGCTACAGTGCCTATTAGGAGCAGAATATGCACACTATTATAAAGAAAGTATTTCCTGAATGTACAAGCAAAACTGAATGTAATGCTATCCTAAGAATAAAGAAAATAATTGGACTATTATATTATAAGTCATGGCAAAGTGACTGTGATATGCATAACAATCTATTATCTGCTCACAAAGCACCTATAATGTACAAAATCTACATAAGTTATCTTTTATCAAATACAGTAATTGCCAAATACCTCTACAAGGTTTCTTCAAATTGTTTTATCTGATCACTTCATTAGAATGAAGAAGTCTGTTTTATTATTGAGTCATCTTCTTGAGGACATTTTCCTTACATGTAAAAAAAAAAATTGGACTACTACAGTAACTCTAAAGGTTAGTAAACCTAAATTGTCCAATAATTCCAATGCCATCCCTTTTTTCTAAGAAATAAAGGACTATATATATGGATTATTCAACATACAGGTGAATATTTTCTCTATATAAAACATTACCAAATTAAACCCAGTCTTCTTAAAAAACATTATATAGTACCAGACCAGTAATGACTGATAAAATAAGGGCAGTTATTACTGGTCTGGTACTATATAATTAAAATAGTCCCTACATTTACCTTTTCTAAAAGAACATGAAATAGAGATATAAAGAGAAAAACAGCATTAGGCATGATAAAAGATTTCACTAAACCAAGTAATAGGACTTCAACAATGGTTGCTGTATCATAATGCTATTTTCAGATAAGTTGTTCTCAATACCAAACATAAACATGTGACATTTGTTCTACAAAACACCAAAAAACCCCATACAATAACAGAGAAGTTATAAGAAAGTCCAAAAAGGAAAATAAAAAGAAATCAGGGTAAAAGAAAACTTAAGCAATAACTGCTCCTTTCAAAAGACTAGCAGAAATTGAAGATAAAATTATGCAAACAATTCCACACGTATGCCTAAATAAATCCTATTGTATTCTTACATTTGTCATTTTCTTAATCCCAGGCTTTACTTTGCAATAGACAATTTCTTTTCCTTTCACAGTACCTGTTGTACCTTTTAGATTTTCATTACTCTTTCAAATTCTTACATTAGCTAGATAATACAAAGTTTGCACATGTGGATCTGATTTATTTCACTTACCAAAATAGACATTAGCTGTATCCATTTATCTTTAAAGCCTCAAATTTCTCATTCTTTATAGCTGAATAATATTCCATTGCGGAAAAACCCCATAATTTTTATCCATTCCTTATTTGATGGTCATCTGGGTTGTTGCCAAAATTTAGCTATGACAAATTGTGCTGCTATAAGGAGGGGTGAACGTACATTGTTGTGGTATGATGATCTCAGTTCTTCTTCTTTTCTTTTTAGAACTGGGGATTGAAGCCTTTGTGCTTGCCAGGGAAGTGCTTATTCTACTGAACTGTCTCCTGGGCCCTGATTTCAGTTCTTTTGGAAAAATACCTAGGTGGGTAATAGCTGGCTTGACTGTGACCTATAATTTTAGATTTTTGAGGAATCTCAACACTGATTCCCATAGTGTTTGCACCAGCATGAACTCCCACCAACAGTGGAAAAGGGTTCCATTTTCCCCAGAGCCTCTCCAGCATTTGTTATTGGTTGACTTCTTGTTGATAGCCATTCTATCTGGCATAAGACGGTACCTCAGTTTTGTTTTAATTTGTATCTCTTGAATGACCAATGACATTGAACATTTTTAATATATTTATTTGCCATTTATATCTCTTCCTTTGTGAAGTGTATATTTATCTCAGATGCCCAGTTTTGAATTGGCTTGTTGAATTTTGGCAGCCTGATGTGTTTTTTTTTTTTTTATGTCTTTATATGTTTTAGATTGGTGTCCTTTGTGTGACAGACATCTGCTATAATTGTCTCCTACTTCATGTATTTTCTTTTTACACTGTTGAAGATTTCTTTTAAAAAGTGCATAAACTTTTCAAAAAGAAGAGATCCCACCTGTTCATTCTTTGAAGCATTACCCATATAGTTTGATTTTTTTTTTCATGAACTCTTCACCCATCGCTCTGTCTTTAAGATTTCTACCTATTTTCCTTTCAGAAGATTTAGTGTTTCAGTTTTAATATTTAAATATCTGATCCATTTTGACTGTAGTTTTGTGCATGGTGATGGTCATGGGTCAACTTTAAGCCTTCTGTATGTGGAAAGGCAATATTTCACCCATCATATATGAGGAGACTATCTGTCAAAGATAAGTTGACTGAGTGTGCTTGTAGCTGTGTCTTCATCTTCTAATCTGTTCCGTTGATCCTCAGGTCTGTTTTTATGCCAGTACCATGCTCATTTTGTCACTGTAGCTTTGTAGTATAGTTTTAAGTCAGGAATTGTGATGCCTCCTGCCTTTCCTTGTTGCCCAGGATTGCTTTGGTATTACAGGTCACTTCTGGTTCCAGATTAATTTTAGCAATATTTTTCTAGATCTGTGAAGTATACTAATGGTATTTTAACTTGGATTGCATTGAGTATGGGTAACAATTTTGAAAGTATGGTCATTTTCACAATGTTGGTTCTTCCTATCCAAGAGCAAGGAATACATTTCCATTTTCTGAAATCCTCTTGATCTTTTTTTTCAAAGTACAATAATTTTCACTGTATAATTTTTTTTTACTTCCTTTGTGAGATTGATTCCTAAGTATTTCATTTTGGGGGATATTATTGTGAAAGGCCTGGTTTCTATAATTTTTCTCTTGTTGTGTTCCTTGTTTGTGTATAGAAAAGCTATTATATTTTAGTGTTGACTGTATCCTGGTGCATTACTGAATTTAGCTATTAAATATAGAAGTATCTTCATGGAGTATTTGAGGTCTTCTATGTACAGTATCATGTCATCTACAGAAAATTATTTCAATTTTTCCTGTACAATCATTATTTCTTTTGTTTCTTTGTCTATTTAATTGCTCTGGTTAATGTTTCCAGAATTATATTTAACAGGGATGGTGGCAGTGATCATACTTGTCTTGTTCCTGTTTTTAAAGTGAAGGTTTTCAGGTTTTGTCCATTCAGAATGATGTTGGCTCTTGATTTGTAATTTATGATTTTTATGAGGGTGAAGTAAAGACCATCTATTCCAATTTTCTGTGGTGTTTTTATAATGAATGAGTGGTAAAATTTGTTAAATCTTTTTATGCATTATATTATTTGAGAAGATCATGTTATTTTTGTCTTTGGCTCTGTTGATGTGGTGTATTACATCTATAGTTCTGTGTATATGAAACCATCTTTGTATTTCTGGGATGAATCTCATATGATCGTAATGTTTAATCTTCTGGATGATTTGTTGCATTTTGTTGGCTTGTGTTTTATTGAGACTTTTTGCATCAATGTTCATTATATAGATTGGCTTGTAGTTCTCTTTTTTATCTTGGTCCTTCTCTGGTTTTGGTATCAGCGTACTACTTCCCTCCCTGAATGAGATTGGGAAAATTGATTCCTTTTCAACTTCATTAAAGAGTTTGAGAATAGTTGGCATTTGGTGCTCCCTAAAATTTTTGTAGAATTCAGCTGTGAATCCATCAGGGCCTGAACATTTCTTTATTGGAAGGTAATTTTTATTAAATTTTCACTTTAATTGGCTGATATAGGGTTATTCAGAATTTTTATAGCTTCCTGATTTAGCTTTGGTAGTTCATATATATCTAGGAATCTGTCCATTACTTCTATATTTTCCGTTTTGTGAGAGTAAAGGCTTTGGAAATAAACATTGATAATCTCTCAGTTTCTATTGAGTCTGTAATGATTTCTGTCTTTTTCCTCATTTCATGAATTTGAATTTTTCTCTACTTCCCTTAATGAGATTGCCTAAGGGTTTATCAATTTTATTTATTCTTTCAAAGAAGTAGGACTTTGATTAAGTCTTTGTATTTCTTCATCTCCATTGCATTTATTTCTGCTCTGATCTTTATAATTTTTGTCATTTTTGTTTTAACTTTGATCTTTTCTCTTTTTTAAATTTTCATTTATTTTATTGAGAAAGAAACAGCAATGAGAGTTTCAAAACATGTTAGTAGGACAGTTATAATAACTAATACATTGCATATTCCTATCTTTGTAGTAGTGATTCACAGTACAAGATGCAAACATGATATCTTGTCTAAGCACTAGTAGTGCAAATATTTCTTCTCATTTAACTAAGAGAAAGTAACTGTATATCAGTCCTCACTGTTTTGTATATACATATATATTTTTTCAATAAAAATGGTCTTTCATTTATATCCCCCTTTTTTGTTTTGTTTTGTCATAGATGGGTATTCCACTGCTTTTAGAGAAGCTGTATTTGGAGAACTCCTTAAAGGACCTTTTCACAACTATTATGGACTATTGGACTATATTGGGATATTTTGCTGAATTCAAGTACCTACAATATTTGAACTGGCATCAATTTTCTGCCTTCTTTGGTCTTTGGACTTGACTTTCTCTTCTTTTTCTAGGTTTTTGAGGTGCAGTGTAAGATTGTTTATTTGGGTTCATTTTGTTTTGCTGATGTGGGAATTTATTGCTCTAAATTTTCCACTATCATTGGATCCCACAGGTTCCAATAAGTTGTATCTTCATTTTCATTAGATTGTAAATATTGTTTAATTTATGACCCACTGATTATTCAAGAGGGTATTACTTAGTTTCCATATATTTATAGAGTTTTCACTGGTTCTTTAGTCTATGATTTCCAGCTTCATTACACTACAGTCAGATAATATGCAGGGAATAATTTGTTTCCTTTACATTCAATTGAGAATGCTCTGGTTGTAGCACATGGTCTGTTTTAGAGAATGTCCCATGTGCCCCTGAAAAAGCTGTGCATTCTGACACTGTTGGGTTGAACACTCTGTAAAGGTGCACTAAGTCCATTTCCTCACAAGATCATTGTAGTTCTGTTAGTTTTTTGCTCATTTTTCGCATGGTTGACCTATTTCTTTGTGTCAGTGGGGTATTGAAGTCCCCCAATACAATTAAGTTATTGCTATTAGAATTTTCATATATGTTATAACTTGTGTTATACAGTTGGGTGCTCCTACATTGGGTATACATATATTAATAATCGTTATCTCTGTTGCTTGCAATTTTCCCCTAATACAAATATGTATTGACCTTCTTTGTGTCTTTTAATTACACTTGGTTTGAAGTTGACATTGTTAGCAAACAAAATAGCTACCACTTCTTTTTTTGGGAGTTCTTGTCACCTGGATTATTGTTTTCTATCATCTGTCACTCAGTCGATTTATTTCTTTTTGAGTTAAATATTTTCCTTGTATGCAACATGCTGTTGGATTTAATTTCTTGACCCACTCTGCCAGTCTGCTTCTTTTGATTAGTGGATTGCAGCCATTTCCATTGATAGTTATAATTCATATGCATTGGCTTATGCTTGTCATTTTGTTTCCCACTGTAGGATCCCTACTTTTCCCCTTTGCTTAATTCCTGGTTCTGCTTGGTGGTTTTCTGTTGCTGTTGAAGTTGTGGTCATCTTTGTGTCTTTCTAAAATATCTGTCATGAGTTTCTTCAGTTGTTCTTTGCAATAGAAGTATCTAATCTGTCCAATAAAATTGGCAGATAGTTTGCAGGATACATCGATCTGGGTAGAATGTTGTTTTCTTTCAAGACCTAAAATACCTCAGTCATAGCTCTTCTGATGTTCTGGTTTATGTTGAGAAATTTGCCGTGATTCTAATGGGCTTTCCATTATAGGCAACCTGTTTTCTTTTTCTCTCTAATAGCTTTAAATATTCTGTTCTTGTGCTCAATTTCTGGAATCTTTATTATTATGTGTTTGTGTGATGATTTATTTTGATTATGGCTAGATGGAGTTCTATGTTTCAGTTATCTGTACATCAGGGTCTTTTCACATGCTTGGGAAATTTTCTGGTACTACTTCTGCAAACACTCTTGTTATGTCTTTTGTGTTATCTCCAGCTTTCCATTGATACCTATTAGTCTTATATTATTTTCTTTGCATCATCTTGCAGCTGTTACATTGTTATTTCCTGACTTCTCATTATTTTTAGGAGATAATTCCTTTCATGTACTAGCTGCAATGGTACCTTCAAGGTCCAAAATTCTATCTTCTTGCTCATTCAAGCAATTTTGCCAGCTTTTGTTGGAATTCTTAATGTCTTGGATATCAGTTTGAATGTTTCATGTGTTCTAATCCTTTCTTTTATTCTTTGTTCAATGTTTCCATCATTTTCATATTCCTTCTTATTTTTTTTAATCTGTGTCTTCCTTAGATGTATTGAATAATTCTTTCAAGATTGGTGTCATTTCTTTTTTTTTTTCCTCTTTTTATTTTTTTAACTAAGAGATAATTTCTGATCGGATTTTCTCCATAGCCTCACGGAGTTGTTTTGTTACTTCAGTTGCTAACACCCTGACAGTTTTGGTGTGTGACTTCAAAGTTCTTCTATGAACTTGTCTGCTGGCCTTGTTTTGGGTGTGCTAGAAGTCTGAGATTGCCTTTTGTTTCTTCCTTTTGTCATTTTTTTTACACTGATATTAGATGGGCAGAGTGTGCGTCAGTAAGGCACCACAGAGAGTGGCAGACTGGGTAAGCTCACAGATGTTCCTGCTGTGTTTTGTTCAATGTGATTTCTACCTCATTAAGGACAGGAGGGCAAGCCACAGTTCAAAAAGAATCTGATGATGATGAGCGCAGGCCAAAGTTGTGCAAAACTCTCTTGGTGGTGGACTGGTGCAGGGTAGTGCTCTGTGTGGCTCATGTGGGTCATTCTAGTATTCGAGACTCCCCAGTGGGTGGGATAATGGGACTTAACAAATTAGTGAGGCTATGACTCCAAACAAGGCTGGAGGCACAGTGTGGTGTGGTCGCCCTGAGTTCAGTCCCAAGTGTTATGAAAACAAACTTTTAAAGCAAAGCAAAGCAAAGCACAACAGTGTTTGGCCCTGCCTGATAGCTCAGCAGACTAAAGCACCTGCTCAGGCAGAGCACAGCAGCCAGGATCCGATCCTCACAGTGCCGGCCCCACCCCCGAGGCGGGCTGAGACAGTGATAGAGACTGGGC
>NW_004524620.1:5553219-5566067 GCF_000260255.1 Octodon degus | reverse complement strand
GTGTGTGTGTGTGTGTGTGTGTGTGTGTGTGTATTTTGTGCAGGATCTCACTATGCATCTTGGACTCATAGTGATCCTCCTGTGTTCGGCCTCCCCAGGGCTGAGATTACAGGAACATGCCACCACACCCCAACTCAGCTGACAGCTCAGCAGGCAGGGTGCATGGCCAGTGCAGCATGTTCTGCTTGGGATCGAACTGCGGTCTTGGCGCTTGCTTAAGCATGAGCTTAATCTGCTGAGCTATCTCACCAGTGCTACTACTTAATTTTTATAACATGCCTCAATTTCAAGTTATCTGTAAAAACCTCTTTGTTAATCCATTCTGATTAATCCACATTTAAGTGTACTGATCTCATCAGGAGTATTACTTTCTAATTTTTTCTTATAATTTCAGTAATTGTGGCATCATATAAATCATAAGCATAATTACACCTAGTAAAATCAGCTATCTAAAATGATTTACTGTTGATTACATGTCAATGAATAATTTTGAAATAGTTCAAATTTATCTCTGATTAAAGCTTATGCTCTATAAAAGGTATTTGTCTACATACACATTAATAAGTGAATTAAGTGGGCAAGTTTGTAGGTTAAAGAACAAATCATAATTTGACTGGACTGTTTTCTTGTTTTGCATGTTTGTTAATGTTCATTTTATTCACCTTTTATGTAAAATGTCTAGTAACTGAACAGGTACTATATAGAGTTGTGGAAAATTTATGTAATAAAATATATGAACTACATAAAATACTGTACTGATACATGACTGTGACCCTTAATTAAATGCCATTGTTTGTTTTAATTAGGTATATCTGATATATTGATATGTTGATAATAAAATTTACACTATAAAAGTCATATATTATGTATACTTTTAAAATTTTATTTAATGACATCATACAGAAAAATATACTCAATATAAGTACCACATTAAATATTAAATTATATGATTAAAGGAAATAATATTTCCAAGCAAGATTGTATGTTTAAAATATTCTATTTAATATCTGGAATGCTATTGTGTCTTAATTTTGCATTTAAGTTATTTATAATGTAAAGCTAAATTCTCCCAAGTTTTTTCTATACTATTGAAAATTTCATAAAATAAACATGTTTTGTAAAAGTTCCAGAGGATCTGAAGTATAAATTTATTCTGTATGTAATACAGAATATAAATATAATCAATGTAATTGTTTGAAATACTTGTTCAAGGCTTTAGTTATTTCAGTTGGACACAGTTGTGTTTACCTTAGTCTCATTACTTTTGCAAGGCTGAAGCTGGAGGAGTATAAGTTTGAGACCAGCCTGGGCAACTTAGAGAGACTCACAGAGATCCTGTCTGAAAATAAAAAGCAAATTAATTAATTAATTAATTTACTTATTTATTGTTGTTGTACTGGGGATCAAACTCATGACCTTGCACTTGCCAGGCAGGTGTTTGCATAGCTGAGCTATCTCTTCATCCCTGAAATGAAAAATTTTAATTGAGAGTGATAAAAGGATTGGGAGGGAACTCTATGAATTTCCTTGGTCTAAGCCTCACAACCATAAAACAAAGTTCAGTAAGTGCAATAGTTGACACGTTGTGTCAATTTGAAAAGTTTAACTCAGCAAGGGCCAGGTTCCTCAGTCTGTAAACATCTTCATCCCATGCAAGAGGGGCCACCAGAATGGTGTGGGTTTAAAGGACCCTCACAAGGTGGCACAATCCTGCAAACAACATACAGGAGGAAAGAAGCTTTCTCTCTACCGCCCACTTTCCTCTTGTTGCTTTTGCTGTCTTCTTCCACAGTGGAATGTTGTGCCTGTTCCACACCATCCTGTCTTGGAGCTAACTGACTACACACTGAAATCTCCACAAACTGTGTGCTAAGGAACCATGTACACCCTAATTTGGGATGTTAGGTATTTTGTCTCAGCAATGAGAAGAAAGTAACCAAGGCAGTTAGTTGGTTCATCAGAACACTAGTGATCAATAAGCCATGTTTCTATTGTGCTATTTTAAACAACACTTCAGAGTCAGCCGTGGTGGCAACAGCCTGCAATTCCACCACTCAGGAGGCACAGTCAAGAGAATCAGTAGGCAACCTGGACATCACAGAGAGAACTGCCTCAAAGATAAGATGAGATCAAATGAGAAGAGATGAGATAACATAAGATAAGATATATTTGAGTTTTATACAATCAGAAGAAAATATTGAACAAATTTCAACCTAAATAAATATGTTCCAGGTCTATTTGCCCATGAAATTCAATTTTGTCTTGAGACCATAATGTTAAGTACAAAAAATCAGACACACAAGCTTAAATAGCACATGGTTTAACTAATATAAGGGATATAAGTTACAGATAAAGAGCAAATAAAAGAAGGAAATATGCTGTGGAGATACACAACTTTCTAAACTGTGCAGGAAATCAAGAGGTGGAGGGAAGAGAGAAAGTGGGTGAAAGAAAGGAATTAAGCTTTGCACGTAGACACAGCAACTCCACAGACGGAATATAAAATGTCATCTATTACAAATGTATACTAATTAAAAATCAAATATAATTCTAATCCATGTGATATCCAGTTCAACATATATTTCTTGAATACCTTCCCTATTAGACACATTACAAATCTTAGTGACAGAGGTTGGACAAAGGAACCTTAGAAAATTTCATGTTTTGGTCAAATAGCCCAGAGTAAGGAAGAAAGTCTCACATTTTCTGTTAAACAGTCTTTTCAATGATACATAAGAAATAGTTTGGACCTGTAAATAAGTTAATGTTGCTGAGTCCTATAATACAAGAAATAGGGCCAGGAGATAGCTCATCAGCACAAGCGCCTGCTTGGCAAGTGCAAGGTCTTGAGTTTGATACCTAGTAAAAATAAATAAAAAATAAATAAATACTCTTTTAACAGTCTGGATTTTTATAGAATTAGATACAGAATCCAGTGAAATGGGATTTTTCATCAGGAGAAAAGAAAGAGATTTTAAAGTAAGAAATATAATAATATCATGAGGTCTTTCCCTATACTTATGTCTTCACGACTTCTACCTATTTTTTTTCCGAGAGTAGATTTAGAGTTTCTGTTTTAACATTTAAATCCTTGATTCATTTTGAATTTAGTGTAGTGCATAGTGATAGACATCAGTCTAGTTTTAGTCTTTGGCATGTGGAAAGCCAGTTTTTCCAGCTCCATTAAAGAGGCTATCTTTTCTCCAGAGAACGTGTTTGGCCCCTTTGTCAAGGGTAAGTTGGCTAAGTATGTTTGTAGTTATTTCTTCATTGCAGAAAAAACTACAAAGAATCAAAAAATGGGATATTTTACTATACTAATAAGCTTTTGTGGAACAAAAGGAATCAGACTGAGAAGACTACACATGGAACAAAAAAGCAAAGCCAATTGTCCTTCCGACTAAGGACATAACTAGAAAGGACCCAATCAAAAATTGGCATCTGAAATGAATGCACACTTCTCATACAAAGAATTATAAATGGCAAATAAATGTATGAAAAAAGGTTCAACATTATTGGTCATTCAAGAGATGTAAATTAAAACACTGAGATTCCATTTCATCCCAAAAACAATGGATATCTTCAGGGAATAAACCAATGGCAAATGGTGGAGGGGCTGGAGGCAAAAAGCAACCCATCTTCACTGTTGGGGGGAGTGCACACTGGGGCAACTATTGTAGAAATTAGTGTGATGATTCCTCAGTCAGCTAGGAAGGAGTAGAAAGCTCACTCAACCTAGGTATTCCTCTTCTGAATATCATACTAGAAGAATTAAAAATGTCATACTACAGTGATGTATGTGCACCCATGTTTATTCCAGCACAATTTGTGACAGCTAGAACTTGGGAAGAACCCACATACCCATAAACCAAGGAATGGATAAAAAAAAATGTGTTCTTTATACAATGGAGTATTACTCAGCCATGAGTATTTGAGATTTCTGTAGGTAAATGGTTGTAACTTGAGATCATACTCATTTGTGAAATAAATCAAACTCATTGGTAAACTTTGTAGTGTCTCAGAAGTGTAAGAAGCCAAACAAGTAAATAACACCCTAAATTTATAGTAGATTTTATGAATCAGAGAGAAATTTTCAAAAGAATATAAAAATAGTGATGGAGGAACCGAGAATGGAAGTGTCTGAGTTACTCTTCTCTTGTTGCTGGGACACAGTACTTGACACCCAAAGTGAACAAGGAAAGGTTTATTTAGCGCAGTTACTGGAGGTTTCAGTGTACACCCAGCTGGCTCCAAGGCAGAGCGGCACATGGCAGAGGGCAGCAGTTTGTGGTGGTGACAAAAAGCAGAGAGCCAAAGGGAGGCAGAGTGGCAGCAATGGCCACTGAGAGCAAGACTGTCTCCCCTAAATTGCCTTCAGGCTATCCACCCCAGGCTGTGTGTCACTCACACTCATAATCCCAGCAGCACTTACACCCATAATCCCAGTAGATCATGACTTAATCATAAACTCTAGAAATCCACCCCATGGCTGCATGAGGCTTGGGGGTCACAACTAGACCCAAACCATAACAGAAAGGGGAAAAAATAGTTAAGATAGATATACTGGGTCCGGGAGACGGCTTATTAGAATGAGCGCTTCCCTTGCAAGGGCCTGAGTTCAATCCCCTGTTCTGCCAATAAAAAATAAATAAATAAAATAAAATACTGCTTATTTCTCTTATTTAATTGAAAAGAAAGGGTTTTGGGGCTGGTGAGATGGCTCAGTGGTCTAAAGCACCTACCTAGAACAAGCTAAGCTAAGCTAAAGCACAGGGACCGCAGTTCAGTCCCCCAGCACCACATGCCAGCCAGCCTCACCCCCTGGTGGGCTGAGCTGGCCACACACACACACACACAAATAAATAAGTAAAATAAATAAATAAAAAAAAGAAAAAAAAAAGAAAAGAAAGGGTTTTGCTAATAGTACTTGGGCAATGTCTCATGACTATATCTTGTACTCTGAGTAACTACTCTGGAAATAACAATAGGAAACTATTAATTATTTTTATTCTTATATTATCTTGTTTTGAAATTCTATTTGATTTTTTCTTTCTTTATAATAACAAAACAAGAAATATGACAATAGTCAAAGGCAGATATTAGTGGCTTTGCAAGCGCTGCTCTTATATGAAAAAAAATGTTAAAAAAGAAGTGATACTGTGTGAATTAATGGCTTCCCATGACTTTAAAGTTGAAGATTAAGAAGCTTGTGAAAATTGACAATATTCTAAAGTAAACACCAAACTCTTATTCATATATTGAATGAAAAATTAAAACTATGACATATTGCAATGTGCCAAATTTCACAGTAAAAAAAAACAATATTGACTATGTGCTCCTTCTTCCTGGCTTTTCCTTCAGTAAAGCAATATTTTTCCCTACTCTCTTTTTGGAACCTAATCTCTAAATCAAGAGAAAATGGATTAAACATTATAAACATTGCAGTATATGCACATAAATTTATTAATAAATTTTAATATAATAGTCCGATAAATATCAGTCTCAAGGTTTCCAAATAGGAAGATGTCATATCTCACAATGAAGTATTTTCTAAATAATAACATGGGATAATTAATTTTCAAATTATATATTTAAAAGTATATATGATTGGGCTGGCGAGATAGCGTATCACGCTACGCACCGTTTAGGCAAGCTCAGGGACAGGGTTCAGTCTCCTGCACCACGTGCCGCGCTGGCCCCGCCCCTGGGCGCACTGAGCCAGCGAGCAAGCCCCTGCCTGGTGCTGCACACCTGTCTTCCCGGTGCTGCAGAGCTGACGCAGGAGGATCACTGAGTTCGAGCTGCGGAGTGAGACCCTGTACCACGTTCTTCTGATTAAAGAACACATAGGGTAAAATTTGAGCAGAAGAGATTTATTTTCAAACAACATGCTAAAAAATAAGAAGAGTTTGAATTTTAACTCTTGCAACTCACTATCCTGTGTGACACAGATGGTGACACAAATGATGGAAGTTCTCAAGAAGCAGAATATCAGGGTGACATTGTAAATATTAAGTTATATACATTGGGTAGAGCTCTTATCTTAGTATCTGGCAGGTGGCGAAGGTTAATGTGTAGGAACTCATTATTTTTTCATAGTTCTTGAGAAATGTCCCCCCTAACGATAATATTTTCCTTGATGCCTACCCTGGATTCTAACTCACTCTCTTCTGTGTACTCTGCTGATGAGCTAGGTGCTACAGAGACACAATGTACCTCTAGCCAGTCTCTAATCCCAAATCTGTTGATATCTAATTCAACAGTGAAATTTTCATATACTAACAAAAAGTATCAGCTCTTTAGGGCTGGCCAAATAGCTCAGCAGATTAAAGGACCTGCAAGCTGGCACAACGGCCGGGGGTTTGATCCCTGGGCCTGCCATGCCGGCCCCAACCCTGGGGTGCGCTGAGACTGCAATTGAGAGTGGGTGTGGTGGCGCGCGCCTGTAATCCCAGCTCTTGGGAGGCTATAAACAGGCAGATCACTAAAAATCCTACCTAGTAGTGAGACCTAATACCCTGTAGACTCTTACCCCACCCAAAAAAATAGTAATAATAACACAAAAAGTATCAGCTTTTATCTTTTACATTTCTTATAAACATGTGCTATATTTAAGGTTTAGTTGGTTCTATCCATATCTTTGGCTTTTGCATGGAAATTCTTTTCCGTTCTCCTCATTAACATGTAGCTTCTAATTGATCTGCGGGCCCTTGAAGAAAGCAAGAATCAGCACAACGCACATGCCAGAACTTTAGGACGTGCTCTTCGTATTTTGAATTTGAGCACAGGAGCTAGCTAGGCTCAATAATGATTTCTTATGTTTGAGAGAAGTGTGACAATTTACACCTTAAAGAAGTATAAAGCGAAACTATTAAATGAAATAACTGAATCATGAAGGTCAGCACAGCATTGTAGAAGAGTAAAATCTGTAACTTTGTGATAGCTTTTCTAGTCTGACTGTCACACGTGTAATTTTTGCTAAGGCTTAAAACATCTCAATGGAAGTCCATTATATGTGTAAACTTATAGCCCAGATATTTTCTTAAAACTGTTATGTTGTCCAAAATTGTTTAGAAAGATACTAGTGAATCGTACTGTGTATCATTAGAGCAACATTCTTCCTAACCCATTGGCAGTCATGATCAGAATATCAGGGTTTTATCCAAGAATGAAAAGACGGTTGTTAATTTACTGGTGGTAGACAGTACCCCCCAAGCCCCCAAAACAAAGTAAGAATGGAATATGTACAACATTTAATGTCTACAACAGCTTTCCTAGTGCAAATTGAAAGGTTGCAAGCAGGAGGAATAAATCTATTGATGTTATTTATGTAGATCTCTTTATTATGAAAGTTCTTAAAACTATATTTAGTTTCATTTGTCGTAGACTTTGTCTTATATTCTTTGTAGAAGAGACTGCAATGTTGCACAGTGCTGGCAGCTGTGAACTCACTTTTGGGCTTGACGATATGCATAAATAAAAAGGTTAAAAAGAAAAGATGGCTATTGCTTGCTTCCTAGTCAATTATGTCTTTTGAAGTGATCACAGTGAAACACTTCCACAAGTCACTGGTGGTTTCTCTGGTGCCCTCATCCCAAATTCTAGGGAAGGTTTACAGTTGTTTGTCTTTGGCTTATCTGTGCCTATGACAACACAGAAAAATCCTCATTTTCCATTTATTTCTATGATCATTTCAAACCTGCATCATTTTTAAAAATATTCAATTATTTACTTATTACAAGGTCTTGCTATGCAGTTTACACTCGCAGTGATCCTCCTGTCTCAGCCTCCCCAGCTCTGGGATTACAGGTGTACACCACCATGCCAGGATTCTGGGCTGGCCAGGTGCGCCCAGGCTTCTGGGGCTGGCACTGCATGTGATACCAGGAATCGAGCTCAAGTTTGTGCTCTTCCCAGGTGGGCACTTAAACCACCAAGCTATCTTCCCCTCCCAAACCAGCATCATTTTGGAGCTCTTTTCCTTTACTGTTTGACCCTTAGCAAGATCTTAGAGACCCCCCGTCTGGCTCCTGTTCTCCAGTACTCTGTTCATGTTGTTGGCAGCAGGCTCTGTCTTCATTCCTCTATCTCCTGTGCCCTGGCTGGGAGAACTGATCTCCAAACAGGTAATGAACCACAACACCATTAGAAGATAACCGTGTTCAAACTAGAACCCAGCCTTCTTCCATTCTCCATCCCTATTTCTTCCTTTATTTCCTTTTTGACTTTTCCCTAAACTCTGAAACTCAGTTTTCCTTTTTTGATCTAGTTACACTCTCTTCTTTGATCCACATTTGATTCTGAGTTCTCTCAGTTCTCCACTTCTCTCACACCTACAGACCTTTCAGATCCTACTTCCACCATTCTCTTTCAGATCCTTTTGGGTCTGATCTGAATTACTTCCCCAGGCAAACCACTCTCTTACATCACTTATTTTATCTGTGCTGCCAGGGTTACCCTCCCTCAGTCGAAATCCAAGTATATCTAATGATTGTATCTTATGATTTCAAAAGATTAAATCTGATAAAGCCTAAACGTTAGACTGGTTCAGAATTTTTCTGCAATCTATCTTTCATCCACCTATTGAGTTCAGTTTTCCACTATTACTTCCCTTGTCTGGTTCTTCTAGGTCATCCTGTCCTCACTTCCAGGGCTTGATATACTTTTTTTTTTTTTTTTCAGGGAAGGGGGAATTGAGGATTGAACTCAGACCCTTGCACTTGCCAGGGAAGCGCTTATTCTACCGAACCATCTCCCCGGCCTGCGTGATATACTCTCAACACTTTTTTCAAAGTAAAACTAGTTTACTTTCTTTAGAGAGAGTGAAAGCTGCTAGATAGATAACAGGGGAGGCAATGAAATCACAAAGAAAGATATTTTACACCAAATCCAAATAATCACTTCACTAAATAATCTAAGGACATCTAAGAACTACAATGTATTTCCCTCAAGAGTAAAATGTGGATATTAAGGCATTTAATCTTATACATAAGATATTATATACATTAGTTTTGGGTATTAAATTTAGAATTCGTTTCACCCAATACTCATTCCTAAACATTAAAAAAATTGTTGTTTAAGTAGTATACACATTTTCTCACAGTGAGAGTTAAAATATCTTACTCAAAGTTGTAGTAATATCATTGCATAAAAATGTGTTTTATGAGACAGTGCTATTGATTTTCTATTGAAATATGAAAACTTAAGTGGATATTTAAATAATTTAAAATCCTTAAAATAAATTTTTAGTATAATGAAGAACAAGTTAAGAAGTGTTTTATTTTATTTTTATCAGGGGGATATGTGTGAGATTTAAAATTTAAAGCAAATTTATAAACCTAAATAAAATTAACATAGGGACTGTCCGTTTTTGCATAAACTTTTATAAAATTCTTAATCGAAGCATAATTCCTGAACATACTTATGAGGTTGAATGTAATAACCTGATACGTGTGTGCCACGTGTAATTATCAATGTAATTAGTGTTCATTAGCATTTCCACTCCTTCACATATTTATCTTTTCTGTATGTTGACAGTAGGTAGAATGTTTTTTTCTACTTATTTTGAAATGCAACGCAAGTTCCTGTAAATTATAGTTATGCTACAGTGCAGGTATACCTTGGCACTTGTAATCTAACAGGCCCGCCAGCCAACCCTCTGCTTCCCAGGCAATAAGTCCCACTAGTCCATTTCTTCTATCAGATCAGCCATTTAGCTTCTGCAAATGCATAACCACATGCATCGTTTGTCTTTCTGTGTCTCACTTACTTTATGTAACGTGACACTCTCAAATTCCATCCATCTTTGTGCCAATGACACAATCTTATTGTTCCTTCCTGTTTAAAATAAATGTGTTTTCTTTTACCTCTTTCTCCTCATCTATTTTCCCCTTCCAAAAATAAGCTTTCTAATTGGAAGGAAGTGATTGCTTGTGGCGCTTTGGATTTGTGTTTTGCTAATGATTAGTGCCAATAGTTAGTATCAATGGTTATATACATTTTGGCTATGTGTCTTCTTTTGAGCAATGACTATTAATTTCATCTTAACATAATTCATTTGAATTTTTCTTCCCTTGATTTGTTTGAGCTTCTTATGTATTCTGGATAGGAAGTCACTTCAGATGAGCAGTTTACACTTGATTTCTTCCATCATGTAAGTTTTCTCTTCACTTTATTGATTGTTTCTGTTGTTAACTGAACATGAGTTAAATTTAAAACTGAAAAAGGAGACATTGAAACCAATACTATAGTCATACAGTATAGAGGATCATAAAAACTACTATGCAAATTGCACGTTACGAAATTTGAAAAACCTACAAGAAATGAATAAATTTTCTGTCTCAGCATATAAGTTTATTCGGAGTAAGTCAGGAAATGTAAGATATAAACAATTTTTTAAAGAGTAATAATTTTGATACAATAATTCAAAATGTCTGACAGAAAAATCCAGGACTGGGTGGCTTCTTTGCTCAATTCTCTAAAATATATCTTAATAAGCAATTTCAATTCTTTATGAACTATGTAAAAAAATTTAAGATGAGACAAGCTTGCCACATTTATTCTATAAAGCCAGGTTACACGCATACCCAATGCAGACAAAGAAACACACACACACACACACACACACACACACACACACACACACACATTACCCTCCCTCCCACACACACTGACATTATTCTTGATCAACACAGGTGCAAAAATGCTATCAAATCTGAAGGGTACATTAGACACTGGTAAAAAGAAATTAATCTATTCAAAATGAAAGAGTTACTGAGTTGAGGAGGGGGAATGAGATTTATCTATGTATATAAGTGGGATGTTTTAGACAACTGTACTATGAATTCCTACTGGTCTATGAAAAGAAACAATTAATACTTTAATTGGTTGTGCCACCTTTTTTTCAAATGTTTCTCTTTTGTGTCTTCTTAATTTCTTATATATTTATTTCTTTTTTCTTTCTTCTAATTTTGTGTGCATATATCTGGTAATATGAATAAAATTGGAAGACAACACTGTATTACAACAAATACTGTGAAATTCATATTGCTTTGTTAAGTGAAATTATGTATCACTTTTAATTTTTTCTGTTTTAATTATAATTTGTATTCTCTTTAAAAAGTAAAATAACAAATTCAATAACACATAACATAATGTATTATAGGATTAAAATTTTTCCCAGGGATACAAGAGTAACCTACCATACTTAAATAACTCACAAAATAACACTTTATCAATGTAATGAAAGAGAAAACATAAATTAATCTAAATATTTTTAGAAAAAACATTCAGTAAGACTCAGTATCATTTCCTGCTAAAATCTGTGATTACAGTAGATATAAAGGGAACACTTTTCCACATGATAAACACTGCATGTAGCAAAACAACAGTAAACATGATCCTGCATGAGGAAAAATTCACTTTTCTCCAAGACCAGAAAACAATAAGATCCCTGTTTACATCATTGTTATTTAACATAGTATTAAGGTTCTTTTTGAAATTAACAAGAGAAAAAATTGAAAAGCATCCTGATGGGTTATAACTTAGTGGTAGAGTCTTGGTGTAGCACAAAGAAGACTTGAAGTTTGATTGTTAGCACTGTACTTTAAAAAAAAAAAATCCTAAAGCATATTTGCAAACCCACTTGCACAATGGTGGCCTGAGATATGAAACTCTAAAGTTCAAGGGCATTTTGGGTTGGTATCATGGTGCATCCTCTCAAAATTGAAAAAAAAAATAATTATCTATATCTATATCTATATCTATCTATCTATCTATCTATCTATCTATATATATCTGGAGCTATAGCTCAGTGGGCAGATCCTGGTTTCAATCCTTAGAGGGGAAATATTGAATAAACTCATTAGTGTACCTTGTTACAGTGACAAGTGCTGTTTACTTTGCCTTAACAAAGGGTAGATATGTTTGAATGAGTAATTACTAAGTTGATAGCTCTAATCAACATAAGATTTACAGTTACTACATCATTTGAATAAGAACTATTTTGAAATTTGAAGCAACCATGTCGAAATGATAAATTTTTGTACTGACATGAAATATTTTATGTGGCCTATTCCTAAGCATTTTTCCTTAGATAAATAGTGAAAATTATGAATAATCTGTCAGCCAAAATGAAAATGAAATGACTGCTAGTCAGTCTGTTTTTTGGTTTTTTTTTTTAATTTTAGAGAAGGGTCTACAGGGTGTTCGGGGTCTCACTACTAGATTGGACTTGTAGTGATTCTCCTGTCTGCAGCCTCCCAAGTGCTGGGATTACGTGTGGGTGCCACCACGCCCAGTCTCAACTGCCCTCTCAGCACTGCCTGGGGGGTGGAGCTGGCACGGTAGCCCAGGGATCAAACCCCAGACCCCTGCACCTGCTTGCAGGCTCTTTAATCCACTGAGCAATTTGGCTGGCCCTAAAAATTGTAAATAATTAAATAAAAATATATTTGAGTAAAGCTAAGTTAAATACTCCTTGAAAATATTGAGTTTTAGCATTTTTTCATTATTTGTTTATTGAGACATAATTTTGATTGACGTGTAATTCTTCTGTGGCCAAAGACCTAATAGAAGTTTGTTAGAGATAGGTAGGGTATTAAAATTAATGTAAGCTGTAAAAATGTTTTGGAGGGGCCAGCGAAATAGTTCAGCAGTCTAAACACCTGCCTGGCAAGCAGAGAGACCCGGGTTTTGATCCCCTGTACTGCATGCTGTGCTGGTTCCACACTGAGTTGGCCACCGAAACTGGGCATCGTAGTGCCCACCTGTAATCCCAGTGCTCAGAGGCTGAAACCAGAGCATCACTATGAGTCCAAGCTACACAGCAAGACCCTATATCAAATAAA
>NW_004524620.1:5524353-5553094 GCF_000260255.1 Octodon degus | reverse complement strand
TTTTTGTTTTTTGGTAAAGAAACAAAGGATTGCCCAAAACCACACAGCCAATCTCTGCAGATTCGTAATTCACCTTAAGACATATAAAACATTTTCTCACAGTCAATGGGAGGTCTTTGTTAGGCACATATTCCATTTTTAAGAAAAGGAAAATTTTAAACATCTCGCATGTCAATGTCCACTTCAGGTTTTTTACGTAATACACACTCACCTTAATCCTCGCACATTCTGAAGCTAAAGCTCAGTTATAGTAAGAAATGCAAATATGAATTTTCAATGCTTTTGATCCATTTCATTTTCTTATGCATTATTAAACAGACAATCAATATGATCAGCAAGTAAAAGGCTGAGACGCTGAGTAACATTTATCATGATTTCTAATTTTCAGTTAGGTAAGAATATATGTGAATGATCACACCTATATTCTCCTGTAAAGTGCTATAAATTTCATACAATTAATATACACATATAAACATAGGTACTTTGGGAAACATAATTTGTCACAAAAGAATCTTATCTAAATATCAATAATTATCTTCTCACTTAAATGCAATTGTCTTCTACAGTGAAAAGACCACAATATATTTATATTTTAAATTAAGACTAAAACTATTGTGATTTTGAAGAGGCATTGAGAAATAAACAATAACAAAGAAGACAAATTATTTTGTACTTTGAAGGTGGTCTTGACTTCGAACTTTATTTTTTTTAATTTAATTTAATTTAATTCTGAAGAGTAAAAACAAGCAAAAACAAATAGAAAAAATGACAAACAATACATATGTTACAGATTTTCAAAACAGGAATAGCTGATTAACTATGGTTCTTATTTTATGTTTTTTTTTTTGTTGTTGTTGTTGTTTTTTTTTAACTGAGGATTGAACTCAGGCCCTTGTGCTTGCCAGGGAAGCACTTATTACACTGAGCCATCTCCCCAGCCCCAATTTTATCTATTTTTATTGTCAAATCCATTGCTCAGATTAACAGATATAGTTATGCAAGATTGGGGAAATACTTGAATATTGGTGCATGCTTTTAAGAATTCTTGGGCCAGCCAAATAGCTCAGCAGATTAAAGTGCCTGCAAGCAAGTACAGGGGTAGGGGGTTCAATTACTAGGCCTGAGGTGCTGGTCCTGCCCCCAGGGCATGCTGAGATGGCTATTGAGACTGGGGGTGGTGGTGCACTCCTGTAATCCCAGCACTTGGGAGGCTGTAAACAGGTGGATCACTATGAGTCTGATCTAGTAGTGAGACCCTGAACACCCTGCAGACCCTTCCCTAAAATACAGGAAAAAAAATCAGAAAAAAAGAATTCTTAACTTTTTCCTTGTCTTTTTAAAGATAGTGTAATTTTTAAAATTTTTTTATTTTTATTTATTTATTTATTTATTTGCAGAACCAGGAATTGAACTCAGACCCTTGCACTTGCCAAGGCAGCACTTATTCCACTGAGCCATCTCCTCGGCCCAAAGACAGTGTGGTAATTGATAATTACTAAAGCTACACATTGAGAAGACCAAGATGAAGGTATTCAGTGATGGGTTTTGTATTACACATTGCTGTGCTCAATGTAGTTGCTTAGATGCAGATATCAGCACGCAGTTAGTCAAGGTGGAAATTCTAAACATTAACTGCTATTTTCAAGAAAATTGATGGAAGGTATGAGTACAATCATGTCAGCCGTCTTGTATATATACTTGCATGTTTTTCCCTCCTTTTTCCCCCTAATTTTTTTCCTTTATCTTTTTTGTTTAATCCATAAATGCAGTTTCTTTTGATTTTAATATACCTATTGTATTTTTCACGTTTTATTTATTCTTTCAGGTTCTTACCTTAGGGAGACAATGCAGTATTTGCACATGTGAGTCTGATTTATTTCACTTATGAGCATAGCCTCTGTTTGCCTCCACTTACCTATAAAGGGCTTTGAGTTTGTCTTTCTTTACAGCTAAGCAGTATTCCACTGTATAAAATATAACACATCTTTTTCATCCATTCCTCAAGTGATGGGCATTTCGGTTGTTTCCAAGATTTGGCTATAACTCAACTTATTGACGAGTTTCTGCATGTCAAAAGAAATCATAGAAAGAGTGAAAAGACAACCCACAAATTGGGAAAAAATCATTAGCAACAATCACTCTGAGAAAGGACTCTATCTAAATCACATAATGATCCAAAAATAATTCACTCCCAAGATGTAAATCCTAATCTAAAGATGGCCATGTGAGATGAATAGACACTTCTCAGAGGAAGAAATGTAAGAGGCAAGTAGATCCATGAAAAAAAATGTTCCACAGCCCTGACCATTGGAGAAATGCAAATTAAAACAACACTGAAATACCATCTCACCCCGGAAAGAATTGGTATCATAAAGAAACCAACTCCCAGCAAATACTGGAAAGGCTGTGGGGAAAAAGGAACCCTTCTCCATGGATGTTGGGAATGTGGGCTGGTACAACCACTATGGAAATCAGTGTGGAGACTTCTCAACATGCTACTATCAGAAATATCATTCAATCCAGCTATTAATACCTCTCCTGGGTTTTTCCCAAAAGAACTGAAAACATCACATTATAGTGACATATATCCAACCCATATTTATTGAGTTAGAACTTTAAGTCTGAGAGTATAATTTCTGACAAGATGACACAGTTTTATTCTTTGTATGATACAATCATTTTTGAATTTGGGACACTGAATCAATATTGTTACATTTATCTTCTTCTGTCTCTCTTTGTAGACAGTGACAAAATCTTATCTTTAATTAGAAGTTTTTAATCTAAAACTGTTGCATAAAAGCCAGTTGTGATGGTTCATGCCAGTAATTCCAGCACTGGGGAGACTGAGGCCAGAGGAATTCTGAGTCCAGTACCATTCTGGCCAACCTGAGCTTCGTAGTGAGCCGCTGCCTCATGAACACCAAAATAAAAACATATATACTTTCACACACATACATAGTTATGTATGCCTATACATGCATGTGTATGTGTATGCACATGTTTATTTGTTAGAACTGAATCATCTGCAGCTGAAGTATTTGTTACACAAACACAGTTGCAATTTGCCTGGTCCCGCATCACTCTTAGCTCAGGCACTGTACAATTTGGTAGTGCTCCTGGACTGGTACTAACACATACTGACGTCTACAGTGAGCACATTGGAGAATAACCTGATACACAATTAAAAATAGCAAAAGACCTTGTTTTTCTTTTGCATTACTTTGTACATATAATCTGTTAGCATTCTGTTAACATTATTAAAATACTAGTAATCTGTTAACAATGTGTTAATGCTATAAAACAGATTAGTAGCTTTTAATGGTATGCCTATGGATATTATAATTCAGATAATCAAAAGAAAAGATTCATTAATTTTCTATATGAAGATGCTGCTAGAAAACTGAAAGAAAGAAGTTCTCCCGAAATAGGCACAGATGACTTCTAGGATGAAAGTCTAGTCACTCAGAACATAATAGTAAGAATCAACAAACTGGGTTGCATAGAACTAAAAAGTAATTTAGGGCTAGAGAAACCATTAATACAGCAAAGAAAGGAATATAAAAATGGAGAAAATTGCCAGTCACACCTCCAAAAGAAGAGTAATGATGTATGGATATTGTAAGAGTATAATTTACATTTCAAAAATGGATAAAAAGAGCTGGCGAGACAGATCAGTGGTACAAGAGCCTGCTTGACAAGCACAAGGTCATGAGTTCAATTCCCGGTAGAAAAAAAAAAAGGTAAAAATACAAATGTTAACTCTTTTGCTATACTAAAACATCCTTTGAAATCTAGATAATCAACTTATAATTGTAACATTTTATTACATGAAATATAGTACTTGTCTGTTAACTTAATCATTTATATTAAATAAAAATAAATTTGTAAAAGAGTACATAATGAGAATTTGATAAACTCACATGAAAAATTGTTAAGTATAATCCAATCAACAAATGAGTAAAAGAACTAAACAAATATTTCTCCAGGGAAGAATTACAGATGCCCAATAATTATAAGAAAAATGCTCAACCTCTTTAGCCAGCAGGGAAATGCAAATCGTATCACATTGTACCTCACCTCTGTCAGAATGACTGCTGTCAAGAATGCAAAATATAATATAGCCTGATTTCAACAGAGACAAAGTCTTTGAACAGATATTTCTTTCCCTAAAATATTTAAATTTAAATGACTAAGATGTATTTGAAAAATGTATTTTTCAATAGAGAGCTATGCTTGATTATAGTTGTATACAGTTGTTAGGAACTCAAATCAAAAACAGGAGGATCACTACAAGTCAGAGCTGCATAGTGAGATCCTGTACCAAATACATTAAAAAAACATGCTAAATTACAGTATTACTACAGTTGTTAGAATGCCTATTAAATTGAAATAATGAATGTTGATGATGAGTTAGATTAATTGTAACCCCTGAACTTTTTTGGTGGATATTTAAAACATTCTAGCTGCTTAGGAAGAGAGTATGTAAGTGTCACAAAAAAATTAAAGGTAGAACTAGCACTTTAATTAGGATTCCCACTTGAGTGTGCATCCAGAGGAGTTACAAACCAGCCCTTGCTGACACACCTGTGTGCTCAGCTGGATGTGGTGATGCAGGACTGAAATCCCACCGCAGTGGGGCGGGGGTCAGGAGAATTGCAAACTGGAGCCCAGCCTTACCATCTAAGTGACTTAATGACACCTTGAATCAAGAAAAAAATAAATAAATAATGCAAAGTCTGACTATATAACTCAGTGCAAAGATCCTGGGTTCAATCCTGAGTGTTGAGATAAATTCAATATTTAACTAAGAAAGATAAAATCTATTGCAAATGCTCCGCACCATTGGTGAATGAAAATAGTCCTCCATGAGTTTTCACAATTTTTGCTTACTCAAAATGCTAACCTCCCCATTGAGGAGAGTGCCTCAAATATGCTATGCACAGAAAAATTGTTACAGGAACTGAGATACCATGAAGGAATTGTGAGAACTCTTCCAAAAGGTCAAGGGTGTTATACATGAATTTTCAAAGGATAGCTTAAGTCATCACTTCACGGAAGGTCTTTCTGTGATGTTCGGATATTTCTTATGCCTGCTCTCTTACAAACTTGGCAAGAATCCCATTACAATAGCTTGGGCAGTCAAAACTCTCTTCAGTTTCCAAGAAATTCTTTAAGTTTATTTCTGTTTCTAAAATTGTCAAACTCTTTAATACAAAAGCATAGATTAAATTAAAAGTGAAGAGAAACCCTAGTCATATAGATCATACTTTGAACAAATTTATTAAATATGACACATTTCTAAAAATGTGTCATATTTAATAAATAGTATTTTTATTTTTCTAGCTTTTATTCATGCATGAATGTCAGGTATAAATGAATTCACTTTATTTACTTCTATTAGGAATATTTATGATTTTCATTTTCTGCTGTCCTCTCTCTTATAGTCCTTACCTGGATGATATTGTTACACTGATTAAAGTTTATTCACTATATTTCTAATTCTTTATTTCTAAATAATAATGTGTACTTCCCTCATCTGTATTGCAATCGAAGTATATCATGGCCTTAAGGAAAACAACTAAAACCAGTGACAATTAATGTGACAGCTCCCCTATGGATTTACTTCATTAACATGGATAGCAGTCAAAAGTCTACTCAACATACTACATAGGCAACACAAAATATGGAAAATAGCATGTAAGAACAATGCAGTCAATAGTGTGATAAATGTTTAAAAGGCAAAAATGGTACAATTGCCTTTTACTGCACTTGACTGCTCCCCAAATTGCTGGCTCTGAAACCCCAAAACCTTCTGGGAATGATGGTTCATACCTGTAATCCCAGCATTCAAGAGGCTAAGGCAAGAAGATTGCTGAGTTCAAGGCCATCCTGAATTATGTAGTGTCTAAAAAAGAAGAAAAAAAAATAGAAGAAACATCAGCTCTTAAAAGGGATACATAAAGTAAATAACTCAGAAGCTGTATCACTTGAGACAGAGAATTATGATGCTATTCATCTCAAATAGTATTTTTGACTATTTGAAATATACACATTTTTAGCCTAAAACATATTTTCTTTTTCCAGTGCCTGTAGATTTAATCTATTTGCCAAAATTGAAGCACTTATAAGTGACTCTTGACCTAACCATCCCACTTGATATGGCATATTCTTCTACCATGCCCCAAACTATTTTTAGAAAAAAATAGACTGTTTAAACTCCTATGTTAGATAACTTCATTTTCTTTCCAATCTGAAACCTAAAATATATTAACATCACATGCTTAGCTAGTAAAGTAAATGCTTTCAAATACTTTATTAACATACTGCTAAGAGAATGGATGTACAAAAACTGGAGACACCCAGTTAAAGGTATACGACGCTCCTTCTCTTATGAGTTCCTTCAGGAGATAGGTCCAGCAATGGCCACATATTGCTTAGCAAATTTCAACTCATGGAAATATTAAATCGATAGAGTAAATAGAAGAGGCAGTTGGCAGAGTAGGGTTTTCTGCAGTTACCGTTGGATCCTGATATTCCATCTGCAGGAGAAAATCAGACCTTACTCTGTGTTCCACCTGCCCCAGCCACAGCGCAGAGAGAAGTGAGCAAATGGAAAGCCCTGCTTGGAACTTCTGTGGGTTGTTTCCCTCTTTAAGTCAGGATAGAGCTACTGAGAATGACAAGGAGCACAGGAAGTGCCCTTTGTTAAACAACTGTAAGATTTGTTATAAGGAAAAATAAATCACTATTTCTGAGCACAATTTCAGAATGGCATTGCTAAAACTTACAACTTTATTTAAAGCACACATTGTTGGGCTTCCATCAAATGAACCACAATTTCCAGAGGAGTGTTAATTCTAAGCAGCCTTTGAAATGTTCTGGAGGAAAAGCAGAGGATCACCTGGGTCTTTGTGCGGAGCAGGGTTTTGTTTGTTTTTGTTTTCTCTGAAACAAACAAAATAATGTTCTGTGCCAAGTCTCCTGGGCAACATTACATTCCTTCTATCATTTATATGCTTTTATTATGTGTTCAGACAAAATCCTCACAGGCAACAGGAAGGAAGACCAGACAGCCAGGCCTGGGCTGAAAAAGCTATTATAGCAGCATCATCAAAAAGCCTCTAGGCTGATAGAAGTGGAAGGATTCTGAGGAATCTCAATATTGAGAAAGGAGCAAGATCTTGGACAAATAAATGAGATGTCTTGGTCAATTGAGATTCTTTGTCATTCTTCTTAAATATCTTCTTAATAGTTCTCTTTGCCTTTTTACTATTCAAAATATTTGAAAAATGATTCAAAGTTGATGAGCTATTTACCTAGGTTAATAAATAATTTGGGGTAATTTTTATGTATTCATAGCCCAAATTTTTCCCATAGAAATGAAAATACTTCCATGGAACAATTACATAACCTCAAATGTCTCTGTTTTATGTCCTTTAAGTCTATTTTTATCATTGAATTGTTAAATTAAATTATTTTATTTGAACAATGTATTTTACTAGGAATATAAGACAAACTGTTTTGACCACATGACTAATTCACAAAATAAAATTAATTAAGTTATTTGAAAACATTTTTTTTTTTTGTGTGTGTGTGTATGTGTTGTATTTTGAGCAGGAATTGAACTCACGGTCTCACTCTTGCAGACGGCCACTGAGCTCAATTGCCAGCCTTAAAAACTTTTCTATTTTTTTTTCATAGTTAACATTTTGCTTTGTTTTTTAATCTAAAATTGCTTGGAAAGGAAAAACTCATACTTAACGTAGGATGAATGTGTCCTCATGCCAATTTTGTCAGTGCTGTTTTCGGTGAGCTGTGCCTCAATTTCCTCATTTATAAAACGGTGATAATTGTATTTTAAAAGATAACAACTTAAAAATTTTTTGCACTTAAAACTACTACTTTTGGGGGGCCTGCCCCTTAGCTCAGATCTTTAAGTGGCTGCTTCAACAAAGCAGTCAGGCTCAGGTTGCTGTGGTTTGATCCCCACAACTCAAGCCAGCCAAACCTTCCCTGATGGCATTCGGAGCAAAAACAAACAAACAAACAAAAAACAAAAAACAAACAAACAAAAAACCTGCTTTTTATGCAAACAAAATAAAATTTAATGCTATCTAAAATTATTATAAGCTCATGGTATTTTTTTAATCATGGTTAAGCCTACTATGGGAGAAATTATATGTGGTCTTTCTTAATAAGATAAATCTTATTTTATTGTCCTATCAAATTTACCTTTTAAAATTTGTCTGCTAATGTCGACTCCATTCAAATCTTCTGTCTGTCTAAATTCTAAGCATATATTCCATAATCATCTAAAATTTCACTTTTTAATGTAGTGTTGCATCTTTATCAACTTGACTCTTGCATCATATTACAACTGATTCTAACTTTGAATCATTTTTCAAGTATTTTAAATGATAAAAAGATAAAGAGAACTGGTAAGAAGATATTTACGAAGAACAACAGAGAAGGGCAGGCCAAATAGCTTAGCAGGTTAAAGCACCTGCAAGCAGGCTCAGGGGCCAGGGGTTTGAATCCCGGGCCTGCTGTGCTGGCCCTGCCCCTGGGGCCCACAATTGAGACTGGGCGTGGTGGTGGAATCCCAGCTCTTAGGAGGCTGTAAACAGGAGAATCACTACAAGTCCGATCTAGTAGTGAGACCTGAACTCCCTGCAGATCCTTCCCGAAAAATACAAATAAATAAATAAAATTTATAAAAAAACTGCAGAGACTCTCAACTGAGCACTGTGCGCATGTGTGTGTGTGCATGTGTGTGAAGCAGAGAGAATGTTCTGTCTGGTACATTTGATGTTCATGGGAACATATGAGTTAATGCCCTAGTGGAAAGTTCTTAAAATAATGCTTTATACATTATGCTTTATTTATTATTCTTGGCTTTAAATCGATATTCTAATTTATTTAGGACATTAATTTGTTTCCTGGACATTGATTAGAATTTTTATATTGTATATGTTTTTATTTTATTTACTCTTTTTACAGAGGGAAGTTGGTGCATTAGGGAACAATTTTTTATTTACTCTTTTTACAGAGGGAAGTAGGTGCATTAGGGAACAAATTCAGATGGAATCCTAAATTCATCATTAACATTTTTCCATTTACTACTTTATATATCAATTAATTTATTTATATTCTAAGAACAATAAAAATAATAAAAAAATTTAGGAAAAATGCAGAATTTCAGAAAACAAGATGATAGGAATTCTACAATGCTGTGGTAGAGTTCTGAAAGAAGAATAATAGATTGTACCAATTACCTGTCACATGATTATCCATACAAAATATATTGTTGCATCTCAATATGTTTTTTTTTTTTTTACCATTTTTCTTTTTAGTCACTGAACTCACTTTTTAATAAAATTAAATTGTTTGAAGTGTTGTTTTCTTTAAAACATAATGAAGTAGGGCTGGTGAGATAATCCGGCAGGCTAAGGGCCTGCTTAGGCAAGCACAGGGACTGGGGTTTGGTTCCTGGCACCACATGCTGCACTGGCCCTGCCCCAGGTGTGCTGACCTGACCACAGAGACTGGGCGTGATCCCGGTGCTTCGGAGGCTGAAGCAGGAGGATCACTAGGAGTCCGGGCTGCCTAGGGAGACCCTGTACCAGATACATAAATCAGCAAAATGATAAAATAAAATATAGTGAAAAGTAGTATTCAAACTTGGACAAAGAAAAGAACATTTCGTGTAAGCATCTTCGTTACTCTAGTCCAGCACAAAGGACAATTCTGATCCATCTCACACTGGTATTATGAGTTCCTGGCTGATACTTTCACACTAAAATAATGAAAATTCAGGGAGACATCTTTGCTTCTCTCAGATTTTTCTCTTCTCAATATTTATTTATTTTCTAGTCAAGTATCTACTGAAATAGATATTTACTGACTATAGTACATAACCTCTATTAAAATATAAAAACAGCTATAGTTATAATTTTAAGCTAAATAGAATAATATTCATCCATTTCTTCTGGGGAAATACCTAGAAGTGGTATGGCTGGCCCAAATGGGACCTCTAATTCTACTTTTTTTTTTTTTTTGATGGTACCAGGGATTGAACTCAGAACCTTATGCTTGCAAGGCAAGCACTTATTTCACTGAGCTATCTCCCCATCCCCTCTAATTCTGCTTTTGTGAGGAATCTCTGCACTGATTTCCATAGAGGTTGTACCAGCCCACACACACACCAACTGTGGAGATGGATACCTTTTACCCCACAGGCCCTCCTGCATTTGTCATTGGCTGTCTTTTTCATGATAGCCATTCTTTCTAGGGTTTGATAGAGTCTCAGTTGTTTTAATTTACATTTCTCTACAATGATGTTGAGTATTTTTCATCCATTCACTTGCCATTTGTATTTCTTCATGTGAGAACTGTATATTCATCTCAGATGCCCTTTTTATGAATGAGTCTTTGAAGTTTTGGGACCTGATTTGCTTCTAATTCTTTATATGTTCAAGATAGAAGTCTTTGAGGGACAGCTAGCTAAAATTTTTTCCCAATTCATGGGCTTTCTTTTCATTCTGTTCATGCATACCTTTATCTGGTAATCTGAGTAATTACTTTGAAGATAACAATATGTAACAAAATAGCCATTATTAATTTACTAAAAATAATAATATTGATTCATTATTAATGTGCTATTGAAATAATGTCAAAGTTTAATAGTCAAGACTGAAATGGAGATCTAATCTTAAATTTATTTTCTTTTGAGTAAACTTCAGTTAGGGCTTTTCTTCAGATATTTATATGTTAAATTCTCTAAAATATGGGGGAAGCTTTTTGAGGCATAAAAAATATAATTAACATATACTCTCCTGGTTGTTTTCATAAAAGAGAAAAATGTATAATGCTAAACTTCCCTAAAAGCCAAAATAATAAATGAATCATGAATGATTTATCACAGAAACATTGAATCAATTCACTTGAATTAAACGTCACTGAAATCACGTTTCTGTTTCTAATGGACTATACTTTCCTTTTCTTTTCTTTTTTTTTTTATTTTAGGGCAGGGTCTACAAGGTGTTCAGGGTCTCATTAGTAGATGGGACTTCTAGTGATCTGCCAGTTTACAGCCTCCCAAGAGCTTGGATTACGGACGTGCACCACCATGCCCAGTCTCCATTGCCCTCTCAGTGTGCCCCTGGGGATGGAGCTGGCACAGCAGGCCCAGGTATCTAATCCCAGGCCCCTGTGCCTGCTTGTAGGTGCTGTAATCCACTGAGCTATTTGGCTGGCCCTTTTTTAAAAAATACTTTTCTTAGCTTGCATAAAAAACTTTCTAAAAGAACCTGAACTATAAAACATAAATAAATCAAAACAAATACAAAAAGTCTATCAACATACACTTCCTGTGCACAAACCTTTCCTTCTCAGAACAACACTGAATTTCTGAAGACTGACACTGAGAATCACTTAAAATTGGATTCTATCTAAAGTTATGAAGAGTATTCCTTGTGTATATGTTTTTTAAATATTGTATTTTGTCCTACCAAATTGTAGCATTTCTGTCTCTTCACACAGTTGGCTGCGTCCTGTGGAATATGTGTTCTCTGAAGATACCAGGGCAGGGCAATCTAACAGTGAGTTGAGACTGCACTCATCCTTAGCATAGGAAAAGAAAAAACCAACATGACAGATTTTTAGCTTTAGATGTGTAGTCGAGTGTACGAGCAGAAAAGAAAGCCAGGATTTTGCGGTGCTCTTGGACTCTGGCTTAGTACACGTCTTTCAGTATAAACCTTGGTTAGGGTTAGGTGAATATTATGGTGTGATAACTCAAGGATGGTGGACCCACAAGACCAAAAGCTTGAAGCCTGGTCTTGAGAGTCATGGGGCATAAATTATTTATTTAATTTTATGTGGTGATAAATTGAACTGTCTGATATTCATTTAAACATAATTATTTTTCCCAATAAAAACCCAAATAATAAAATAAAGTTAAACCCACATTTCTCACACAACTTTCCAGGTATGTGAAGATCACACTTTAGGTTCAGTGAGAGAGAATCTGGCAACGCTTTGTCCTACGCCTGAGTCCTTGCTTCGCAGCTGTGGGGTTACAGTTCTCAGAGTAGTAACCCAGCCAAGCCTTGACATGTAGGACCAGATGTCACTTATCAGTGATATACTAAAATCTAAGGTGTCATTATTTCAACTTTGTATTAAATGAGTGATTTTTGAAAAGTGTCTTTTTTATTCATTGTATCATGAAAATCTATGTTCTACACAATAATCTACGTCATGGATGGGAAGTGTTGGCTCTGCACAATAGCACCCATGTACTCTATTATGCTGTATATCCTGCCAGAGTTGTCTTAGTAACCAAACTCTTTGGGTGAGATTTGTTTCATTTTGTAGTCTTAAATACTCTCAAGCATTGCCTGTACACCTACTTCTCTATGTATATGACCCTGAGTTTGATTTAGTTTTTTAATTTCCTAAATTTTTCTCTGAAAACTAATATGTTTCAGTCCTCAAAGCTCTCCAGCAGTTTATGAAAGTATTATATTATTTGAATTAAATTTTGAACGTTGAAATGACATAATCTCACTTTTATTATTAATTTTACTGTATAAGGATTAATTTAGAAATAATTGATATCTACTCATTCATATATACTTTATTAATATTATATATATATATTTTTTTGGGGGGGGAGGGATTGAACTCAGGCCCTTGCGCTTGCCAGGCAAGTGCTTATTCTTCTGAACCATCTCCCTGGCACCTAAAAATTTCGTATTCTGATAATACTTTAGATGTTTATAAAATTCCCACACATTTTAGGTAAATATATCCATACATATGTTTTATTGCTGTCAAACAATAGCAGCTACTTAATCAAATTATTTAGGGATGATATTCTTTTTATAGTTACTATGTATCTAGTATAAGAAATCTCTTTTAAACACTATGATGTTTGGGGAATTTCTGAGTGAAGAACATTACCTATTGAAACATCTTTATTATCAAAAATTAGTAGTAAGCTTTCACCCTCCCTATAGCCTGACTATCTCTGCATCTCCTTATTAGGTTGGATACAGTGTACTGGGGATTGCACCCAGAGCCCTCACAACAGCATCCTAAGGTCTTTTGAAAATTGATTTTATTATGAGACAGGGTCCCACTAAGTCACTAAGTTGCCTCCTATAATTTTGACCTTGCAGTCCTCCTGCTTCAAAGGCTGGGTGAAGTATATTTGGCATCACCAAGCCTCACTTGAATATTATTTTTAGTATCATTTGAGAAAAACAATATCCATTATCAATTGAGAAACCATATAGACATCAACCACAATTAATAGAAATACTTCCAAAATTTCAATTGTATATCCTAATAATCTATTATTTCCATTACTTTAGCAGGTTTAAAATTTTCATATATTCCATTTTTTTAAAAGTATGAGTCATATTAAGCAATTCAGCAAAATTGCAAACAGGACACATGAAGGAGTTTATACATTGCTTGTTACTGACTATTCCGGTTCTCATTTACCCCTGTAGAGAATGAAATACTCATAGTATGCAACTCACAGAGAAATGAATTTACTTTTTGTTGTATTTAATTTATCTATTTATTTTTTGGACCAGCTCAGCCCACCCGAAGGCAGGGCTTGTAGAGCACGTGATGCTAGAGATCGAACCATGGCTCCCGGTGCCTGCCCAAGCTTGCCTAAGCAGGTGCTTTACACCACTGAGCTATCTTGCCAGGCCCAAATGAGTTTAGTTAAATATCTTAAGTGATTACAGCTATACTTGGTCCTGCGCACTGAATTTCAGTCAAATATGAAATGATGCATTTGGTCTATTTGTTGATATCATGTCTTCTGTTTGTTAACATGAAAAAATGATATGCTGAGCTGTAAAGGGCTCAAGTCAACAATTAGTGACATTGCCAGTCCTATGGATAACCCACTGCTATTATGGACTACTGGACTATATTGGATTATTTTGCTGAATTCATGCACCTACAATATTTGAATGGCAAAGGAGTACACGTCTCTGACAAAGCTAAACAAAAGAAGGGATATAAATGAAGGACCATTTTGTATCTTTATATACAAAATAGGATAGATATACAACGACTTTCTCTTAATTCAGAGAAGAATTGTACTAGTAGTGTTTGGAGAGATTATTATGCCTGCATGTTGTACTATGAAAAACCACTATGAAGACAACAATATGCAATGTATTAATTGTTTAAATTGTCCTATTAATTGGTTTTGAAACTGTCTTGTTGCTATTTGTTTCTCAATAAAATTAATTTATAAAAGAAATGATTAGTGATTTTCCAATGTGAGAATTTTCTTAATATCTTTCAAAACTAATAATGTTACTTTTTTCATGAAATGTTTACTTGATTACTACTAAATTAGTCTTTCTATATCCAGTGTTCATTTCATTTATAAAATGGTGGTATCATTTTTTTGTGTAACTCATTTTTGCTTGCACTTCAATCATTTTTATTGTTTTACCATCTTCTAAAGAAATGTAAATAAACCAATAATTATTTTAAAACTTATAGTTGAGAACTTTCCCAATATGTCTTTCATAAGAGCACACCTAATCAGAGTAGCTATCCTATGGGCATTGATGTTGCTTGATTTTGTCTTGACACCATTTAGTACTGAGGAGGAGCTTTGCACTGAGTGTTCCTGTCTTTTAACCTTTAAATAGTTTACTTTCTTTTATTTGTGGCCCTGGACAAGTGGTCTTGGGCTGAGCTATGCCTGTGGAATTCATTATTTTTATTTTGATGCAGGGTCTCTATACTTCCAGTTTGTCCTAAGGCTTGAGCTCAGCACTCCTGAGCCTCCAGAGCAGCTGTGATTTCGGATGTGCTCGTTCCATTCCAGGCTTCTTTCCTCGTATTTCACCTTCAACATATCTCGGTGAACACTGAAGATGCGACCTGCCTATTCCCCCGTGACTGACCTTACAAGTGATGTGATAAACCGTGTCGTCGCCCAGTCCTGGAACACTGTGCTATTTCCCTACTTTCTACGTGTGAGTTTTGTTCCTGCACCTGGCAGCTTCTCTCCTACAGCGAGCACAGAGGTTTGCATTTCTCTCTGTGATGCACTGTACAGTTTCCTCATGGTTATATGTAAGCCAACTGTTGATTATGTCTACAATTCTATGAAGCATTTCATGGAAGTGTGAATATGTGTTTTGATTTCATTAATATATCTTAATAAAATAAATGGCTATTTCTTTAGAGTGTTTGAGAAGTTATTTATTTGGCTTTTATCTTCTTTTGGTGTACTAGATCTTTTAAACATGAATTAATGTTTAAACATAATATGTATATACTTAACATACTTACATACTAATTAAACATGATATTTATTTATTAACTGTTGTATCCCATCATCACCTTCCTGTGCGTGTGGCTACGTCTGTGTGTCGCTCAGCACATGAAGTCATCTTCCTGTAGCTGCTTTTCTCTAGTGAATTGCTTTTAAACCTTTATGCCCTTCCCTGGGGGATCATATTCTAGGGTAATAGGATATGTCATGAGCTGCAGCACTAACATTTCAAAGCAAATTTAAGTTTGTCACTGTTGAAAACATAAGAGCTTCTCTAATTATAAACCCACTTTGAAGTTAATTTATCAATTTGTGTTCCCATGCACACATTAACATTAATTATGACCTTATACCCAAGCATGCAGTATTCATTTCTAAAGTCTCATGAGAGACCTTCATTCTATTAACTACTCCGCGTGGGCCGCTGATGTCTCTTGCACTTCTATGTGATGTTCAGCACATATTTTTTGCTTATGGTTCTGTATTTTGTGACTTGACACATATTTAAGCGATCGTACTTGCTTGCAGGAATGAGAATTCAACCCTCACCACAGTGGTCAAAGTGTGGTTTGGAGATTCCTTGGTGTTCAGACATTCCCATGGACTGGCAAGCTCCAATCTACATTCACTGGTTTTATCGTGTCTAACAGGTTTTCCTTATGGCTTCTGCTGTACTAGTTTAGCTGAGTTATTAGGAATCGGCAGTGAGAGTGATTCATACTAGGATCAGATAAAAGAAAAGAGCCCAGTAAGTGAAGAACTAACTCCACAGCTCACCCAAGTTCAGAGAACACAAGAAGAATGAAAAGCTGCAATATAGATACAAAACAAGGACCTTTCCTCCCAGGAAGAAGATATCGTAGTAGTTGATAGTTCCTCTCTACCCCCTTTCCTGGTCAAGAACATATTAGAAATGCAAGATAACTAGTTTCTTTTGCATTCTTATGAACTCATTTCCTTTGAAATAAGCCTAGCACTTTGCCTGTTTTTATAAGGCAAGATAAAGAAAAGCTGTTTAATTTCTCCCCTTCCTGAGTTTTTTTTTTTTTTCTTACTATTTTTCCAGTGAAAAGGCTCCTAAAGTCTTTCTTTTGTCCTCAAATTTATTCTTCCATTTCTGGAAACAAATAACTCAGACCTACTCAAAATGTAACTGTTACAGTGGTACCAAATGTGTGGAAACAGAAACAGATATGGGTATCTGGCTAACTGGTATTAATCCAGAAAAAAATAATTTGAGGGTAGGCCAAATATCTCAACGGATTAAAGCACCTGCTTAGGCAGAGTGCCGGGGCCAAGGATAAATCCCTCTGCGTGCCATGCCAGCCTTGCCCCTGGGGTGCGAGGAGATGGCAATGGATACTGGGCATGGTGGTATGCACCTGTAATCCCAGTACTTTGGAGGCTGTAAACAGGAGGGTCACTGAGCCCTATCTATGTAGTGTAACTCTGTAGATCCTAAAGACCCTGTACTAAATATGAAATAATAATAATATTAATAATTTGAATATTACATAAAATAAAATAACTCTTTAATTGTGTTCTTTGGCAAATGCATCCATTCATAAACATTAACTATTAACACATTATAAATGTATTACATCTACTTCAATGAACTTACAAATAAATTTAACTTATCATTTAATGTCTGAGAAGTAAATACCAATCTGTCTTTCTAATAGAGTAAAAAGATTAACACAGCTCTTTGGAATTGTCATTAATATTTAAAATAATTAGTGGGTTCAAAGAACAAAGAGTAAAAAAAAAAAAAGAAAAAATATCTGAAGGGCATTTAGTACTCCAGTTGAGTCACTATGGATTAAATCTGGTTTGAATTTTTCAGATAGAAAGATAGTAAATCTGGTTTAAATATTGCAGATGCCTAAATCAAGTAGTGACAGATAGACAGTTAACAAGGAACTGAGCCCAAGATAGGAAAAAAGATGAAGCAAAACAGGCCTGCGGTTGATGGCTGAGTTGTTAGAAACCAGGCTCTGAGGTGGAGACGCCACGGCTGGGTCTGCAAGCCTCCCCAGAGATGTCAGTGCAATGCTGTACCCTGACCACCTTGGGGCGCTGTACCCTGACCACCTTGGGGCGCTGTACCCTGACCACCTTGGGGCGCTGTACCCTGACCACCTTGGGGTGCTGTGCCTAAACAATACAATAAAGGCATAGTAGCAACACAGCAGATGCATAGCACCCGACCTGCACCCCTAATCCTTCCAGAAAGGGCTTTTTTTTCTCACCATTATGGACCCCTGCTATATACCTTGTTTTTCAATTAGATGGAGTTTAGCTAAGTAACTATATTTATAATCCTACAGGTAGATTGACACTTGGGTCAAGGTAACCTGTGATGTGGTGTGGCTGGGTAAAAACCACTAGACCAAGAGCCTCAGCAGCCCTAACCCTCTTTTAGGACCCCTCCTGCCTCTCAGGAGCTTTCTCTCAAGAAAACTTTCCTCCTGCTAATGTTCTCTGTCCTGGAGCCCATTCTTCAGTAGAAGGAGACAGAAACATCTCTACCTGGTTGCCAGTTTCTTCCCTGGTCGCCAGTTCCTTAAGCACTTAGTTCAGTTCTTGCAATTCTGATTTTAGTTTCTTTTTTATCATTCATTGAAGATTTATCTTTCTTGATTTTAGCACTAGAATTTATTAATTATTTTTCTTCCAAGTATTTTTATACATGAGAAATTGGAGAGGGAAATTCATTTATCAGTTCAGTCTTGAAAATTAAGTGATAGTAGACACAGTAATTCATCTTAATTTTTCTCATCCAATCCAAATCCTTTCTCATTTTCCCCAATGTTTGCAGTTTCTGCATCAGCGGCATCTAACTAATTATAAGCAAGTCTTAAAGAAAATGGAGTTACATCTACAAGGGTACTTGCCTTAGCAGAGTTTTTTCATATCAAAAATGCTTTTATTAAAGGAGAAGTTGTATAATGTTTTTCTATAACATGAACATACTGAATTACACTTCAAACTGGATCAAGTGGGCCAAAATTAGTTCAAGGAGGAAAGAAAGAAAATACATAGGCACTAAAAGGACATTTCTCACAGGGCTTTTGACAAACAGCAGGTGATCTCTTTGTATTGATAACACATACAGTTAAAATTATTGGTGTCTATGAGCTTCCCATCTTTGGCCCTCTAGGTGAGCGGATGATGTCCTCCAGTCGGCCCTGCGGTTGTCACTGAGGAGCGCACAATTCATCGTACTCCCCGTGCAATCAATGACGAGACAAAAGGGAAAGGATGGATTGGGAACTTTCTGCTTGTTTCTGAAGACGTGAAATGCGGACAGCGATCAATACTTCCTGTTGAGCTAGGGAAAAGAACAAGGATGATAAAAATGCTCGCTTGTCCAGAGTTTGACACAGCGTGGACACTGACAGCTGACAGGCCAGGAAAGCTCCACGATTTACTATGATTGTTCATCTCCAGGATCATCCTCAGGCGGTACTCTCATATCGTGCCACACCAAGCTTGCGCAGGTACCTATGGCACTTAAAAGACAAATGCTAGGATCTGGTTCTGAAATTGGCTAAGGCGTTGTGTGGCAGAAATTCTGAGACATCCCTTCTTGTTTTTTGTTTGTTTGTTTGTTTGTTTGGTTTGGTTTGGTTTTTGTTTTGTTTTTGTTTTTACCAGGAATCAAATTCAGGAACTTGGTCCAGGCAGGCGCTGTGCCGCTGAACTGTATCCCAGGATTCCCCTCATGCTTTGTCCTATGGAACTCCTCTTGGTTGGAGTGTGGGTCGGGGCTGTACATAAGAGATCTTGGTCTCCTGATTATGCTATCACGTATGGTGAAGGGGTCTTTAGAAAGGGGAGGTCAGTGTCTCTGTTCTGCAGACTTTGATTGTGAACTAGTAAGGTGGGCCCCGAAATGAGCGGTGAGTGACAGCAGATGCTTTCCTGGGGTCTTCGAGGAAGCCACAGCCCCATCAACTCCCTCAGAGGGACAGGCCTTTGGGAGAGGAACATTGCTCTGCTGAAGTTAACAACAAACTCTGCATTTCAGTCGTGGAGCAAGGAAATAACTTCTGCCAACAACTTGTGATCTCAGAAGAAGGTCCCAAAAGGAAGACAAGAATACCAGCCCAAGTAAGCAAACATCCAGATTTCAGCATGGAGAGGTTGCACCAGGAAACTCCAGGCTATATTCACACCGACTCTTGGAAGCTGCCAGTTGTTTTGTATTAAGTTATCAAATATAAAACTAATTCTTTATGCAATGACAGAAAACTAAAGAGCTCTACCCCCACACAAATTTACGAAACGTCTATTCTGCTGATTATGCATATTTCTATTGCCTATGTTTAACTGCCAGTGCTAAATGTCTATTTTTATATTTTTAAATTTATTTTTATCCATTTAGGTTTGCAGAACAAAATGCTGACACTCCTTGTGTGGAAATGATACATGCTTGTAATGCACTTTAACTCCTTTTCTCCCCCTTGTTCAAAATATATTTTGCTTTGTACTATGGAGTTATAATTTGAATATTTTACAGAGTACAGTATCATAACTCCATATATGCAGACACAGTGTGATATGCAACTCAAAGTAATAAGCGCTGTCATCTCCTCACATATTAATTATTCTTATGTGTTGGGGTATTATATTCATTTATTTTGAAATAGATTGTCAGTTACAGCAATCAGCAGTGACCTTATCCAGCTACAATATACCAGAACTAATACTCCTCTTTGTGGTTTTCCTATGTTATCTAATTTCTCTGTTTTCTCCCTTCCCACTTCCTGGTGATCACTATCCCATCCTTTTATGAGATCAGCTTTTCTTTACTTTTATTTTAGCTTAATTTAATTTTGAAAATAAAAGCAAAAGCAAGAATAAAAATCAGAAACAAAGCAACATACAACAATACATGTGTTACAGATTTTCAAACTAAGAATATCTGATTAGTGGTGGCTGATACTTATCTATTTTTATCGTCAAATTTGTTGCTCAGATTAACAGACACGGTTATGTGAATTTGGACATACAGTCGTGTATTACCACTTGCTTTCAAGAAATCTTAATTTTTTGTCCTTGTCTCCCTTTTATTTTACTTTAACAAATGTTTTAAAGAGAGTAGAGTAATTGCTAGGTATAAATCCACACAATCAACCAGACCAGGCATTCTGTCATGAGTAGAAGATCTATTGGGGGCATCAAGCAGGCTGGCTATCTAGAGGACCAAGACAGCAGTGAATAAAGGGGGGACAGGAGACTTTGTAGGATCTTTAGTGAGGGTGATCACTGGCCGGAACAGCTGAGGGAGAGCTAATCTTGGCAGGGTTATCTGGTCTGTGGTAAACCTCCAATGTTAACAAAGAAGAGTTTCTGTGGTTGCTTGCCCAGGTCAAAGTCTGTTGGATCTGTTCTATGGTTTTGGGTTTGGTTCTGCATGGGGTCAAGGGTGCGAGAGTTTGGGGGCAGGGTGCCTGGGAAACCAAGAGGGAGAGTGTTTGGGCAAGGTGCCTGGGAAACTTTGAATCCTGACCTAACATCCCTGACTCTATTTGATAGAAAAAGGGCAAAGAAATCAGCTGGTTACTTCCTGATGAGTGGGAAGGGGTCTACCTAATAGTGCTCCCTGGGCGTGCTAAGAGGGCAATGGAGACTGGGCGTGCTGGTGCACACCGGTAATCCCAGCTCTTGGGAGGCTGTAAACAGGCAGATCACTACGAGTCTGATCTAGCAGTGAGACCCTAAACACCCTGCAGATCCTTCCCTAAAATACAAAAAAAAAAAAAAAGATAGAAGCATTTCATTTGAGATATCAAAGGGAAAACCAAAAACAACAGACTATATTTTGAATATTACAATAGATCAGAACAACATAAGCAATAACAAGAAAGCAGAATGTGAATAATCATTGTCTAAATCCGTTGTTCTCAATCTACAGTAGTGATACAGATTGCGCAAGGGAAGACTTGACATTTATTCCCCTTGAAAATAAAGTGCTCATGTAGGATGATATGTCCACCCTGCACTGTAAACACTAGATGCGCCCTTTGCCGACTGAGGTGGTGAATCTTGCTTGCCAACATGACAGCATGAAGATACCCAACAAGAAGATTAGCAGTGAAACATCCTTTTGAGTGTACATATGTCAGTCATGGTGGAGTGACCTTGAGGTCCATATATGATTACTGACCTCTTTCTCCTCCCTTGTGTTTTACTTTCTCAGAGGAGGAGAGCTTTGTGCTACCTTTCCTTTGTACCATGACATTATTGCACTAGGGTGAACCAAGTGTGGGCTGATGCCTCAGAAGCCATAAATCAAAAATAAGCCTCCCTTCTTTGAAGTTTCAGTCCTCAGGCGTTTTGCCCTACCCTTGAGAAAGTCAACAGAAACAGATACCAAGTACACAAAATCCAGAATCATTAATTACTAGCTTTAAATGCCTTGGGGGGATACCAAATGAAAAGGTAAGCGTTATAGATACAAGATTGCATGACAGGATAAAGATAGAGGACTTTGGAAAAATGAATGCTTGTGAATTTGAAGTCAATGATTTAGAAGTTCCTTTTAAAGAGCTATTGTTACTTTCGATTCATCATAGAGGGTAAAATTGAGGCACAGAAGTGTTTGCTTAATTTGAACTACAAACTTTGTACATGATTGAAATGGGATTCTGATGCAGGCAACTTGACTATTAATAGAAAATACAGGTTTCAAGTGATCTTATCAACTGGGAAAGTGACAAAACGCCAAATTTGAGACCAAAGTAGAAGTGTGAACAATTTTTGTAACAAATGCTAGAATAGTAGAAAATATATAAATAGATAACAATGGGAAATTTTCTAGAATTTATGATTTTCCAAAAAACATAAGATCTCATTCAAGTTTGTTATAGAGTTGTATGTATACAGACATAATTAAATTTAAATATACGCAAGGCAAGGATTTAAAATTGCCCTGCATGGGCCAGGGACATAGCTCAGTAGAATAAGTGCTTGCCTGGCAAGCACAGGATTCTGAATTCAATCTACAGTACCACAAAAAAATAAAATATAAATAAATAAATAAATAAATAAAATGGCCCTTCAATAGACACAGATTAGAAATGAAGAAATAAAAATCAGATTTTGCTAAATTTCTCAAAGGCAAAGACTAGATGAAATGATAAAATAAAGTGGTAAGGGAGACAGTTTTTAATTTATAATGTTACACATAAGACTGACTTACTATGATCAAACTATAGGTAGTTTTGACGTGAAATAAATTAGAAAGATCAATTATTTATAAGTACCACCATTGGTTTTTTGCATGAATTTAATTCTCACAATATGCATATATTCAATCCAAGAACAAAGAGGGTCTTTCAGACTAAATAGTTTCTTTATAATTGAAAAGGCAAAAAGTCCTAAAAAGAAAACATGAACAATTTTGTGTCAATACTGTCCCATATATTTGTACTTCTTTTAAGATCACTCTAACCTCAATTGACTCTCTACAACTATTGATTAAAATGTCTTGTCTTCCTACCTTTTCAGTAGAGGTCGAACTTCCATCATTCACAGTCTTGTGGGTTTCAGCTCATGGTCAGCTGACTCCGAGGCAGGGGCATCACTGCAGAAGGAAATGACAGGTATAGGTTGCTCAACCTAAGGCATCTGCAAAGCAGAGAGCAGAAAGAGCCCAGAGTAAGGAGATGATGACCAGACAAGGTCCCTGAGTTCATGTTCCCAGAGCCACTTCTCCCAATGCAGCTCCAGCAGATAAGAATGGCCTGCACTAGCCCATGAATGGTTTACCCACAGATGAAGTGAATGCCCTAGGAACCCAGTCATTTCTGTAGGAGTCTTTTAACCCAGAGAGGTTGAAAATCAAAAGTAAGCACAAATAGTGTAAGTACTTAAATTCAGCAAAATAACCCAATATAGTCCAATAGTCCACAATAGTAGTGGGTTATTCATAGGACTGGCAATGTCAGAAGTTGTACACTTGAGCCTTTTACAGCTCAGCATATTAATATGGCTTTACTTTTTATACCTCGTAGTTATACTTTTCTGCTGGATGGTTAAGACCAAGTTAAAGGAAGACCTACATAACTAAAAATGTAACTTGTCCTAATACAGCTTCTCTCACAGCAGTGGAACACCCATCTCTGAGAAAACAAAACAAAAAGGGGGATATAAATAAAGGAACTTTTGTAGTGAAAAAAATATATATATGCACAAAATAGTTAGGATAGATATACAGCTACTTTCTCTTAGTTCAATGGGAAGAAAGCTTTATACTAATACTGTTTAGGACAAGATATCTTGTCTGCATTTTGTCCTATGAATAACCAGTATGAACACAACAATATGCAATGTATTAATTATTATAACTATCCTACTAGCCTGTTTCGAAACTGCTTCACTGCTACTTTATATTCTCATTAAAATGAACAAAAAAGAAAAAAGAAGCACAATCATATAATTAGTTTTATTTTATTAAGCACTAAGATACACTAAAAATTTTAAAAAATCCTTAATTCTACTTATAAAATATCATAAATTAATATTAAAATGTAATTAAATTTTTGAAAACTGTACTGAACAATGATATAGACGATGTAGGCATTATATGCCTAAATAAAAGAGACTTATCCTAGTTATTATAGTTAGTCTAACTAAGAAGGATATGTAGTCAAGAAAGATTTTGCATGAGGTGATCCTTCTTTTTTCCCAGGAAAGGGAGTGAACATCATTGTATAATCAGTCATTCTATGTAGTACTTCATAGGTAGGATCTGATAATCAAAATAAGCAGAAAAGAGAAAAATGGTAAAGAAAAGGAAAACAGAAGCAAGTGATTATGCATATATATGGAAGAGTATATCTGAGCATTGGATATTTCACTCAAACTCCAGGAGGTCTCCCTCAATGTGTAATCAATATTTTACCTCTTTAGATCCAGTATCATTGATGAATAAGATTAAAGAAATCTTTATAGAAAGAATACCTGTACATCCTTTCTGCAGGCATTGTTGCTCCAGTCTGGCTGTCCTGAAAACTAAATAAGGGTGGTGGAGTATTACAATAGGGAGAATAAGGTTTCAACACCAGCTGCCTCAGCCATAAACCTAGAGATGATAACAAAATGGAAATATGGGCAAAAGTCTCCACAGAGTTTAGATATGCCTGTGTCACCTCTACTGAGGCAAACCCCAGTATTCATAGAATTATAGAGCATGCCATTGTGCCACTGTTGTCAGGTTGCAGCAGAAATCTTGGCATTGTTCTGTTGACATTGCTGCCAGGTTGTATTTTAAAGTATCTCGAGCTAGTTACTGTCTATATTATAAAGGAAATATAGGATTTAGGTATATGTACTTTGGTGCATAATAAAGTATTTGGAAAACAAAAGCACACCCACATCATTTATTAGTGGCATAATGGGAGTAGAACTTTTAAGCAAAATGCAAGTGTTTTGCAAGACATTTGAAGAGCCAGGTAATTGGAGACTGCCAACACAAATAGACAGAAAGGGGCAATGACTGTGGAGTTGAGAAGCCCTGCTGCAAACTTTTGTTATTACCTAGTGACACAATTTATTTTTCTGTGTAAGTTGCACAGGAATGTCACAGACAAGGAGTCTGTATATGCTATATGGATCTGATTTTGTTCTTTCACATTTATATAACCAGGTTTTTTTTCTAGGATCATTTGTTGAAGATAACATCCTCTTACGACTAAAGACCCGGGTATGCTGACAGGGGCCTACAATCCCAGCATTTAGAATGCTGAGACAGGAGAATTATTGTGAGTTTGAGGCTAGCCTGAGCTAAATTGTGGGTTCAAGGATGGCCTGAACTGCATAGCAAAATCCTGTCTCAGCAACACACACACACACACACACACACACACACACACACACGAATAGTATAGAAATAAGTTAGCAACAGATCAAATCAGGAATACTACTATTGGTTGTAATTAACTGCATTTTAGGGCAAAAACAGATTATCATTTTCCATTTGGTTGTGCTATAATTTTTCTTTTTCTTTTGCAACATGAATGACTGTTAATTTCCACTTAGAGTTTTCAAGACAATGAAAAGACAAATATTTTCAAGCCTAAGAGGGCTTTGAATTTCAATCTACAGTTCCATCTTTTATTTGTTTTCACTATCCTTTTTGCTGTCAAGTCTTTATGTTCTAAAAATGCCAAACTCTAGCAGGTAAATAATTCCTAAAGAAATAAAGTTGCCCAAATTCAAAACCTAATTTCCAGAGGAAATCACCACTGTTTGTAGATTTGAACTGTGAGGTAGAGAAAGACAGAAAAGAGGCCAAGTGTGATTAAAGAGTCCACGTGTGATTAAATTATAGAAATAACTGCCTCTAATCAACAGGTTATTACCTACTTCAATTGCTTTCCTAGAGTTTTCCCTTTTAACTCGTTGGAAACCTCATTTAATGATCAACGTATTTTCATAAGCACAAAGGCAAGTATAGTAGAATTTCCTTTTAACGTTAAGAGGACATTAATTTGCATCATACAGTATGAATGCAATCTATTAGCAATTTCACTGTAAATGTAACAGAAGTAACTAGGGAAACAGGCAATGGTGAGTAAATATTTTACTTGAAAAAAATCGAATAATGCAAAGAAAGAAAGCACGTTTAGCAAACTGTCTTAAGATTCAGTGGTAAAATGTTTTATATTTTTAATAAAGTTAAGCTGAGAGGCAGGGACAGTGGCTCTCTTCTGCCAGTCTAAAACTGGGAGAAGTTAACACCTTGCACAGGGACACCTGATTGGCAGTGTCTCCAAGACTAACTGTGGACTATTCAGTACGTTGTACGTTGTATCTCATACTGTGGACCAATGAGCAAGAAGCACCATGGCTCCACCTTCCAAAGGGCTGGCGTCTCAGCCCTTCTCACGCTCTCCTGCTGGCTTGTGCTGTGTCCCTGCCTGTCTGAGAAGCACTGGCATCTCCATAAATTGTGGAGATGGAGCATCACACCAAGGAGAATAAGATTAATTTTGAGATTAAGCTTGAATAAGCAGAACATTACACTTTAATTTTAGCTTTTTCATGTCTTTGATTCTATGTTAATGCTAAAAGACAAGAACAAAAACAAAATAGAATATGGGATTCAGTTCTTTATCTTCTTTCGCTAGACAAGCTCTATTAATCACTTCCATTACTAATATGTTTTTCCCATTGCATTAACAGATTCATTTGTATGCTGCCATTTTTTCTATAGTGGATGAGATATTTATTTTCCTTCGTTGAAAATTTCAAATATGGGAGGATTTTTTGTCCATGAGATTCTCAGTTGATATTTCAGGGAATTTTCTGTTAGTAAAGGCCACAACACCTCAGATTTATAATTACTCACATTCTTTGTCAGACGGAATCCTGTTCCTTTAGGTCAGAGATAAAATTTTAACTTAGGAGACTTTTAGAGATGCGGCATTTCTGTGTAAATTAGCTACCAACTCATTTTGGAAACTGACGAATAAGACCGGAGAAGGAGCCCGAAGCATACGGCATGTGTGACGTTCTTTCCCCGCAGGTAGCCTGGCCTCTTAATTGGTGATTCCATCCTAAAGCCACGGCACCGCTGTGTTTGGCTTCCCTCCTTGCCTGTTTCACATCCAGGAGGAAATTGTGCATCTTTGAAAACACTGTGCTGTGTCTGTCTGCGATTCATGTCTGCCCTGCCTGTTTTCCAAGAACAGTGGTTGAAATGCCACATCCACTCTGCTGTATCCACCCGGATGCCTGATGGTTTAAACACCTTTTACTAATTAAATTTATTGGCACATTTCAGGCATGTACAATGACCACATCCAACATAGCCTGATGTCATGCAACACATGTAGTAAAAAGCCTTTTGGCCAGATAGCTCAGTGGTTTAAAGAGCCTGCTTAGGCAGACACAGGAGTCAGGGTTTGATTTGCAGCATGTCATGCTGGCCCCACCCCGGGGCATACTGAGAGGGTGATTGAGCCTGGGCCTGGTGGCACACAACTGCAATCCCATCCCTTGGGAGGCTGAAAACAGGAGAATCTCTACAAGTCCAATCTGTTCAGTGAGACCCTGCAGGATATATATATATATATATATATATATATATATATATATATATATATATATATATATATTCTTTATAAATGGGTGTGTATAAAAGATTTTCTCCACTGATTTTGTCCAAGAGAGTTTTACCTATCCTTTAAAATTCTCTAACTTACGTTTCTTCAGTAGTAACCATTACTTCTACCCACTAGAATTGTGCTGATTCAAGTTCTAAAGATGTTGCCGGTCTTTGACATAGCCAAAGACTAAGATGGTAATGTAATTACAACCAAAGAATTAAGTTTTAAACAAGACATCTATGCAATGCAAAACCAAACATTACATTTCTATTCTCATGTCAGATTTTGTATGCCCAAGTATGAAATTTAATACAAATATGTATTTTACCCAACTGATGTGCTGCATATTAGTTATATTAGTAACTTGGGGATAATGATTTTCCTTCTTTACTCATCAGGGTTTTTTTTTTTTTTTAATTTTTGGTGTTTTTTTTGATATTTTTTTGGTTTTTTTTATTAGTTTTTTTGAGAAACAAATAGCAATGAGACAGTTTCAAAACAGGTTAGTAGGACAGTTTCAATAATTAAAACATTGCATATTGTTGTCTTTGTAGTTATTCATAGTACAAGATGTAGACATGATATCCTGTCCAAACACTATTAGTCCAAATCTTTCTTCTCACTGAATTAAGAGAAAGTAGCTGTATATCTATCTATCCTAAGTATTTTGTATATACAAAACAAAATGATCCTTCATTTATATCCCTTATCAATAAATCAATGCCTTTTTTGCATAATGAAAGGCCTTTTTAAAGACATTTTTATATTATGTTAGTACATGGATGATATATGTACTCTTTTTTGCATTTTTCTTATAGTAGTGGGATATTTATCATCTTAGGGATTGTAATTTTATGTACATTTAGAATTTCATTCTGAGTTGACTTTCTATAGTTAGTATTTTATATTAGGAATACTATTAAAAATCATCTTAAACTGTAACCATCAGAAACAAGTAAGATTCATCTTTTACTGACACTTTGTATTTTCATGGATACTTCTTTAGTTTCTTTACTGATTACATAGGTAATAATATGTCCACTAACAGACTTAACTCGTCTTTGAGGAACTTGGAATTTTACTCTGGCTGTGCTTTTTAAGTGATTAGGGATAGAGGAATATGGTCATATGTGCATTTTTTTCTCTCTTTTTTTGACATAATTTTATTGATAAACAAATAGCAATGAGACAGTTTCAAATCAAATCAGGAGGACAGTTTCAATAATTAACACACTGCATACATTCTTCTTAGTGGTTAATTGCTGTACAAGATGTGGACTTGGTATGCTATTTACAA
>NW_004524620.1:5515403-5518008 GCF_000260255.1 Octodon degus | reverse complement strand
ATGTCAGTTACTGCTCAATTTGTTCTTTCATTGAAAATTCCAAAAGTGAATGAAGACAAAATTTACTTTGTTCTACTGTTCACACTTGCATTGAAAATTCAAAACTTAGCAATATTTTTTGCAAAACTTATACTCTTGCCAATATTTTTACTAACAAATTTGGAGGTCTGTCCAATAAGTTAAAACATAATTATATATTAAATTTTTCTTCAAAATATCTTTTAGTCTTTTACACTAATTTACAAGCAAATTGCATTTTTACTTTAATTACATTTTTAGAAGAGTCCATAATTCTTACATTTTGTTCTACCTAGTATTTTAATTTCAACTTAAAATTTTGCATCTGTCTAGTAGTCATATGTATGGTTTTCCTTCATTTCATTTTTAAACTTCATGCTAATCCATTTTCGGTATCATGTCACTGAGCAAAAATAAATCACAATACTTTTTGCCTTCAATACTTCCTTCTGTGCACCTCCTCCCCACCGTCTACAACTCTGCAGATCCTTATAAAACTCTGCAGTGTGAGCGCGGCACAACATAGAAGGCATTTATGTGTCTTCTTTATCTCTCAGCAGTTCTAGAAGAGAGTCATAATCTACAGTACCTGTGCTCATGTATGGTTCATGATTATAACAAAAATATATAGTAAGAATTGCTGAGCGGGAAATAGCGCTGCAGACTAATAAGACTGCTTAGGCAAGTGCAAGGGTGGGAGTTCGATCCCCTGTACCACAGGCCACACCAGCCTGGCCCCTGGGCAGCGGATCTGGCCACTGAGAGCTGGCGAGGTGGTGCACATCTGTAATCCAAGCGCTGGGCAGGCTGAAAACAGGAGGAACACTATGAGTCTGAGCGGCATAGCGAGACCCTATACCAAATACAGACAAAAGAAAAAAGAAAAAGATTTTCTTATAGTACAAGAAAATACCACAAGTATTTTTAATATCTATCATACAGTTTCATGACTCATTAAAGGAAAAACATTCCTCTTTTAACCATTTACTGGACCAAGTATTTAAATTCTGGGTGAGAAAATTTGCCAACTTTTATAAAATAATATCACAAAAAAATATAAAAACAAGGGGCTGGGGAGATGGCTCAGTAGAATAAGGGCTTCCCTGGCAAGTATAAGGGCCTGAGTTCAATCCCTGGTTCTGAAAAAAAAAAAAAAGACAATTTTATCAAATTTATTCAATATCAGAATCCATAGGTTACAATTTTGTATAATTTTTTTAAAATCAAGTTTATTGGTGAATTTTAGATATACATAATAATCATATAAATCATAAGGAATTTGTACCTGTGCATGGTACATTTTGATTACCTCTGGTTCCAATGACATCTGCTCCTACCACACTCAGGATATGCAGCACATAAATAAATGTGCTTGAGTGACACACAGAGCAAATGGTTCAAGGATTCCTCTGCAATTTAACGTCGACTAACAATCTCTGGCACACGATTTTTTGTTCTCTGAAGGAAATAGAATGTCAGTTTTCTTAGGGAATTTCCAATCTTTGATTTTTTTTTCCTGTGCACGGTCCATGTGTTCTTGTTCCTTTGCATATTTTATATTATTTTGTTATAAGCTAAACATCCAAGTAAGGCAGATCAGACTGTTTTTGCTTTTATTATAGCTGATGCTGGAATGTCTGGTAAGTTCTTTATTTAAAAAAAGAGAATTAAAAATAGTAACAAGAAAAATAGAAATGGCACAAAATTCACTACGCAAAATAATAGGAATTCTACAACAGTTGTTAAGTTTCATAATGTTGTCTTCAACCTAGTTGTTTAGATTACCAGATACAAGCAAGCAAGACGCAGCAAAATGGCATAAGAAATTTAAGAGAAGAAAATATCATGAAGTGCTCCTTTCAATAGATCAGCATAAATCGGTGGCACAATCATCTAAGATACCTTGTATATGAATAAATATAATGCATAAATATATGTTTTACCCTTCTTTCTGTCTTTCTCTTTTTCTCTTTTTCACCTCAGTTGTTCTGATTTATTTCACTTGTCAGTATTATCTATAGTTATACCCATTTACCTGTAAAAGCCTCAAGATTATCTTTTTTTATAACTGAGTAATACACTATTATGCAAGAATACCACCTTTTTTATCCATTCCTCAGTTGATTGGCATTTGGGTTGTTTCCAAGATATAGCTGTGATGAATTGTGTATCTATAAACGTGGGTACTCATATATTGCTATAGAATGATGTTTTGAGGTCTTTTGGAAAAACACCCAGGGAGGATATAGCCAGTTTGAATGGGACCTCCAATCCTAGGTTTTTGAAGACTCCACACTGATTTCCACAGTGGTTCCACCAGTCTACATTCCCACCAACAGTGGAAAAGGGTTCCTTTATCCCCACAGCCTCTCTAGAATTTTTTTTTTTGTTGGTTGACTTCTGAATGAAGAACTCATTCTTTGACTGATCTTCCAAACTCTAGTCTCTGTAATTCATGCTTAATAAAATTTGCTTTTGTGCCTTCATGGCCAGTTTTGCACAGGGATTTCTTCAAAGCTTGAGATCAATACTCCCTCTCAACTTTTCTGAGAAGGTGTGTGTGTGTGTGTGTGTGTGTGTGTGTGTG
>NW_004524620.1:5505706-5515105 GCF_000260255.1 Octodon degus | reverse complement strand
AGACTCCTACCGGATTGGCGAAGCACCCTGCTAGGTGTGTCTGGGTGGATCACGGAGGTGTGACTAGCTACAGATGCTCTCGACCTCTTCTACTTTGGCACTGTTTCCCCACTCTGCTTCTTGGCCACTGTGCTCTGAACACTCCTGGCTCACCACGCCTTCTGTCTTGGTCTTTTTGATTTGGAGACAAGCAACCTGGGCCTAAACCACTGAAACCATTAGGCTTGTGCACCTTTTCCTCCATGAGAATGTGGGAGTTGGTTATGTGGTCTCAGTAATGGGATATCTGACTAAGATTTTGGTGACACTGTTATTTCTTCTCACATAGCCCACTGCCTCAGATAAGTACAACTCTAGATAAACAAGTAACTCTAATTGTTTTCAGCAAAATTCCCCTCAAGAAAAGGCTTTACAAGCAGAATCTTCTCTGAGTAAGTCTAATAAAGACAGCCTTGCATATGGGGTTCTCACATAGAACTCCCAAAGCGAACAATTATGTAGGAATGAGATCTTAAAAGTGCATTAATGTGCTTGTTTGCTCTATCTAGTGGAAAAATGCTACTCGTGGTGATTTGTTAATGCAAAATAGTCATTCGTGGTTAATCCCGTTGATTTGGTTGGCCTCAGAGATGCTTAGGAGACAAATGACACACATTTTAGGCTACGTTTGAGGATTTCTACAGGTGTGATCTCTACTTTCCAGAGATCATGCCTTGAGCAGCTGTTGTCACCCACCAACTCTATCATGAGGTGTTTACCTTAGAAAAAGCTGAACATGACATGAGCTCAACATTCTGAAATCAGAAACCACAATGCGCCATTTCAACCCTCCACGTGTGTATGTCACACATTTTTGTTTCAGCAACAAAAAGCTGACTAATACACCATTACAGTGAAAAGAAAAATGCAGAGTAATTATTTCTGTCTAGCACTGAGAATTACAGCACCATCATTTATGATCTTTACATGATAACTTACTTTGTTGTTGTTGCATTTACCAAAGAACTTGCTTTTGTGTCTCTGTCTCAGTTACTTTTGTCTAATTTAAGAGCAAATGGAGAGGGAGCAGTTCAGGCAGCTAGCTAGCCTCTCTCCCTTCCTCACACTGTAGTGCAGAGTGTCTGCCCCAGGGCACTCACATCCATAATCTCAGCGTTGGATCATGAATCAATCACTAACTCCAGAAGCCACCCCATGACTACATGAGGCTTTTGGGGGACACAAACCCTAACAGTCTCTCTCCACTTCATCTGAGTACATTTGTGCCTTCATTTTCATATTTTTAATTTGACACCCTACAGAATGGTGGAGTATTGCTCACTTTTTGTAAATAAAAATATTTTTTCTCTGTAACCTATCTTTAATAGGGGTAGTAGGCATCTTCTACTTGCTCTTCTCCTCTCTTCTCCTCTTCTCCTTTCTTCTCTTCTCTCTCTTTGTCTCTTCTCTCTCCTCTCTCTCCCCCCTCACCCTCTACCTTTCCCTCTCCCTCTCTCTTCCCCTATCTTCTCTCCCTCCTCCCTCCTCCTTTCTCCTCTCCCTCTCCATTTGTCTTGTATCTTTATTTTATACCTCTGCACATTCTTGAGAAACAAAGGTATCACAGACTGCTGTTTGGCTAATAAAAATGGACTAGATTTAGACTTTGAAAACACACCAGTTAAGGAAATTAAATACATTGCTTGGCCTTATTATTATTCTTTCAGATTCCTCACAAGGTACCTACAAAAACACAATGATTTTTTCACACTAATACAAAGAAAAAAATTTCCTTAAGCAAGACAAATAGGTAGCCAATTTTGTTCAAGAAGAGATGTGGCTGAGATGATACTATACTCTGATTTCATTGAATAGATAATCACAAAATGAAAAAAAAAATTCTGAGAATATTACATAAAGTATACAACACTGTGTTTTTTTTTTATATTGAATTCCATACTTTGGAATTCATTAGCTTTCTTATATGTAGCATTAGCAAACACTGTTTTAATCTTTGAAACGCACCTAGGTTTGGAAATATATTTATCACAATGTCGTGAGGCAGATTATCTTGTTCTCTCTCTCTACAGAAGCCGGCTTCCAACTCACTCCGTTCACAGAGTATGTGTGGTGCATCAGGATGTGGATAAATTTATCAGCCTTCACACATGTGCAGCGCCATTTTAATCACTTCCAAGGTAAGGCTTTTGTTTGCCAGTTTTTCGAAATTAATCACTGTCATTGCATTTTTAAGAGAAAAAATAATAAGACATTGATACAGTGGCTATAATTTGTGCAGAGTCTATAAAAATTAGAATATGTGGAGTCATGCCAAAGGCTTACTTGGATTGCTACAGTGGCCCCTTTTACCAAATGAAAAGGGTGCTCAAGAAGAAAATAGACATCTCTTACAATTACAAAGTAGGAAAGATACTTTCACAGTTATATTTCAAAGGAAACTCTTTCTATGTAAAATAGTCATCCTACTGCCTGTTTATAAAACCAATAAGGACATAAGGTCCTTCAGATTTCCATCGTGTGACATGCTGTTATTAATAGAGTGCAGGGTGCACCACTTGTAATTACTTTGGCAGAAGTGTGTTAAAAATCCAGAGAGAGGTAATGTTTCTACAGAGTATAAACAAATTGGTTTTAAAAGTGTGACAGGGCTGACGAGATAGCTCAGCTGACTGAGCACCTCCTTAAGCAAGCACAGGGACTGAGATTCAATCCTTGGCATCACATGCTGTGCCTGCACCACCCCTGGGCACTCTGAGGCAGCCATGGAGGCCAGGAATGATGGCACATGCCTGTAATCCCAGTGCGAGGGAACCTGAGACAGGAGGATCATATGAGTCCAAACTGTGCTGTGAGACCCTGTACCAAATACATTAAATTAGTCAATAAATAAATGTGACATTTAATAGTGGAAACACCCAGGAGATTTAGTTTTACAGCATTCCTATAATAGCTTTTAGTAATATGGTTATTTTAAATGTTAACTTCACACTGTATTCATCTATTTTTTTTGAAATTTTTTTACTAATTTTATTGAGAAAGAAATAGCAGTGAAAGAGTTTCAAAATAAGTTAGTAGGACAGTTACAATAATTAATACATTGCATAGTGTTGTCTTCATAGTAGTTATTTGTAGTACATGATGCAGACATGACATCTTGTCTAAACAATACTAGTACAAATCTTTCTTCTCATTGAACTAAGAGAAAGTAGCTGTATATATATCCTATTTTTTATATACAGATATATATATATATTTCACTGCAAAATGGTCCTTCATTTGTATCCCTTTTGTTTAGTTTGTCAGTGATGAGTATTCTACTGCCATTCAAATATTGTAGGTGTGTGACTTCAGCCAAATAATCCTGTAGTCCATGATAATGGTGGGTTATCGGCAGAACTGGCAATGTCAGATTATTCATCTAAATTTATATAAATTCAGTATATCTTTATAGTTTGGATTGACTACATAAAATTAATTAGTGTGTTCATTGCTATTTTCAGGCTTATACATCCTAACTTACTTAGATGCTTCAAGACAGGCAAGGTGTTACTGACTATAGTCATCATGATGTGCAGCGGACTCACAAATGTTCTCTTTGTACATCGGAAATTCTGGGCCTTTTGACAGTTTTCCTTTGCTTCCCTCCCTCTCTACCCTGCAGCCTCGATCAGAGTAATTCTTCTGTCTAATTCTAGGAAATGAAATTGCTGATATTTGACAGATGGATGAAATTATGCAGTAATTGTCTTTCCTTAACTGGCTTATTTACTTAGCGTAATTTTCCTCAGGCCCGTCCAATGTTAGTAAATCACAGAATTTCATTTTAAAAGATGTCTTTATCTTTGTGTTTGTCTTAGTCTTTGGGTTTGTCTTTGGATACACATCTAGAAATGGCGCTACCAAGCCACATGGTTCTTTTACTTTTACATTTTCAAGACCCTCCATCCTGTTTTATGCATAAGCTCTGCTAATGCACATTCCCACCAACGATGTTTCAGGGTTTCTTTTGTTCCATGGTTCTGCCAACACCTGCCATCTTCCACCCTTCTGATTAATGCTATTCTAACATGTAGGAGGTGATATCAAGTTACAGTTGCTTCAGTTCTGTGGCCCACAGGATGTCACAGCTCCACCGCTGAGTTCGTAGGTGCTGCATTGAGAAAGGAATTCTTATCTCTACCGAATTTCTAAGAGGGTCTTTGTGACAGTGATTACAGCTGGACAGCTTCTGTTGCCCCATGTATGGGACATCCCTCACAGTCATTTTTATTTGCATGTGTGCATGAAAAAGGTAGAAGGCAGCATAGTGCAGGCAGCTAGTGTAGAGTACCCAGGCATAGTTTGACTGCGGTGAGATAGGTCTGCGCGGCCCGAGCATGGAGCAGATGCTTCAGCGGTGGAGTGGAAAGCCAGCAAATACTCAGTCACCCTGCATAAAAACCCAGAGAGCAAGCATTTGAATTGTCAGTGAGTGATCAGAAATGGCAAACAGAAAACATCAGCCAGGAGTTTGCCAAGCTCAGGTAGGATTTCTCTCACTATTGTGTCCCCAGGGAAGAAAAGATCAACTTCAAAGCTTACTGATGAATATCATAGACTCTGAAACATCCAGACTATTGTCCTTTCATATTTTCCCTTATTTTTTCCACAGGACCATAGTGCTGAGACTAATACCCTCTTGTAATGCTACTCTGGTAGAACAACACCTAGAGACTTCCTCTATTCTTTTCCTCCCTTGATCTAATTCCATTTCTCCCTCACCTTCAGAACCTTTAAAATCATATAACTCCATATTTAAAAAGCATTTATGCACAAAAATATAAATATGTTATTTTAGTCTAAACATATATGTACCACATCTATTTAAAAATGAGACAAAGACAATGATGAGCAAGAAACATTATATTGTGTTTATCATTGCGAAAGATTGAGGTAGATGAGAAAGAAAGTATCTTACAAGAACAGGGAAGGACTTTTATACTAAGAAAACTATTCTGTCATTTGAGTAATATGTATGTGGAAATTAATCTTACCATTCTCCTCTAAACTTTTCCTATATCTTAAATATTATATTTACTTACCAAACATTTTATAACAGCACTTGTAATAACAAAAGCATAGGAAATGATTGATTCTTTCCAATGGTAAATGATGTTTATACACAATATAGCATATACATTATATACCATATAATGTCTTATATTTTATGCAATTTATCTTGCATATAACATATATCTGCTCAAGTTGCAATGGAATAGCAAGATCTACTTAGGGAGATTATTAGTAAATGACTGAAGGAAATAAGAAACAGAGCCAAGTAGTGAAATTTGAATCAGGAAGCAAACGTTCTGGGGTACAGTTTTGCATGTGAGCTCTAGAATTACCTGTGCACATTTATTTTATCTATTTATTTATTGATTGATTGATTGTATTTTAGGACAAGGTCTACAGTGTCTTACTATGTAGATCCGACTCATAGTGATTCTCCTGTTTTCAGCTTCCCGAGCACTGGGATTACAGGTGCATGACACCACCCCAGTCTCAATCACTGTTCCAACGTGCCACAAGGGCCATGCCAGTGCTGTATGCTAGGGACCAATCCCAGTCACCATGCTCTGCCTAAGCCGGCTCTTTAATCCACTGAGCTATTTGGCTGGCCCTTGTGCACATATTAAAAGTCAACCGAAAATACATTTTATAAGTTTGTGATGACAGATAATATTATCCATATATCAGAAGTTACTAGAAATTTTATACCTTTAACAAATATTTACTTAAGTATATATGTTTCACATTCATGAAATCTAGAAAGTAGTGGATAAAACACAAGATTTTCTCCCTTCATGGAGTTTGGATTTCCCTCTCGAGACAGGTGGTGAGCCCATAAACACATAAGAAGTTGCTGACATAGAAAAAGGAAATTCTGAGAGTTATAAAGCAGAGACTATGCACAGGGAATAACAAGATTATAAAAAGCAAACAGGACTGCTCACAAAGCTCTCACTGGACATTGGCAAGAAAAGCTGGAGGGAAGCCAGCTGTGAGCCTCCAGAGGACATATCTTGCAAGGAGAGGAGCGCAGGCCAGCTGCGCACCAGAGGTGTCCCTAGTCGGTGTGAGGAGCAGAAGGCTCAGTGTGCCTAAACCAACATGAATGGCCAGAACAAGGTAAAGGATGAGTTAGAGATGTGGAAATATCATGAAAGAACTTTTGAACCTTGATGTTAATATGATGGAAACAATATATTTCAAACAGAAATTGAGTTGTTCTGTCCTCTGTTTATAATTATCTTTTCTAGAAACAAGTGAAATTCAGGTATTGTACTCATCCAGGAAAAGATGACAAAGCATTTGTTTGGAAGTTTCAGTGGATGTAATTAAGGTTTTAGTTATATTTTAAATGTCATTAAATTTATTATACTAATTAAATGATGAAGAGAGAGATAGAGACAGAAAGACAAACAGAGAGTTTAAGAGATGGAAAGAGAAGCAGAGAGCGAGGTGGCTGAAGATGAGTTTTGTCCTGTGGGTGTTCTTTTGGTTTGTTGTTTGCCTGTTTTCTCTCCATAACAGGAATAATTGATTTCCCATTAACTTAGATAGAAAAGACTTTGCTTATAAAATGTAGGAAAATGCTTCACTAGCCACCCATGAAATGCAAATTAAAACAACATTGAGATACTACCTCACCCCAGAAAAAATGGCTATCATAAAGAAATCAACCAACGACAAATGTTGGAGAGGCTGTGGGAATAAAGGAACCCTTCTCCACTGCTGGTGGGAATGTAGACTGGTGCAACCAGTATGGAAATCAGTGTGGATCCTCCTCACAAAACCAAGACTGGAAATCCATTCAATCCAGGTATCCCCCTTCTGGGAGTTTTCCCAAAAGAACTGAAAACATCATATCACAGTGATATATGTGTGCCTATGTTTATAGCAGCACAATTTGTGATAGCCAAATCTTGGAAGCAACCAAAATGCCCATCACCTGAGGAATGGATGAAAAAGACGTGATGTTTTATACAAAGGAGTATTACTCAGCTGTAAAGAATGATAAACTCAAAGACTTATATATAAGTGGATACAACTTATAAGTTGAGGATATACTCATAAGTGAAATAAACCAGACACACATGTGTAAATATCATATAGTCTGCCTAGTGTAAGTACTCAAATGAAGAAATAAAAACTGAAAGGTATAACACAGTTAAATGCAAAGCGAGATTTTAATGTTTAAATAATGAAGAGAGAGCAAGAAGAAAAGTTGGGAAGGAACTCTGGCAGGGACAAAACCATACATTTATATATACAAGATTGTTAAGGCAATGGTCCTAAGAATCTCCTTCAAGTTTTTGAAATTAGCAGTTAATGGGTAGAATTTTCACTCGACTAATTCTGTATGCTGATATCTATAAACTAAACAACTACACTGAGGACAGCAATGTGTAATACTAAAACCATTCTTGAAATACCTGTCATTTTGGTTTTATAAATGAATACCAATTCTAATGTCATATCAATTATTGCTATACTCTCTGTAAAGTAAACGTTTGTTAAAAAAAAATAATGAAAGAAAACAAGAGACAAGGAAATAAAAGTCATAGGATTGTCCTGCTACAATTTTGTACATGGTTTGATCTCTAAATTTCTGTGTAAAAATGTGTAATTGGTTTTTTCACGTTCTATAGGGATTTAAATTTTAGAATATCCATGGTTGTTGGACAACAGCAGCTCCATGTTATGTCTAAGGTGTTTGATACTCAGACAGATAGTGATGTTAAGTTCAACTGCCTCTGTTATGGTGTAACAATATCATTAAATGTCTCTTCTGGATGTTTAGCAATTAAAGTTTGCAGACAAAAATTAGAATAATAGAGGAGCTACAAGGATAGACAATATTTTGGTCCTATCCTTTCAAGGTAAATGAGGAATCAGGACATAGGAGAACCTCTGCTGTGACATCCTACAATTCAGTGGTGTCCCAGATTATCTGATCACAGAGATTATGGGGCCAAAGAGGAAAGTGATTGAAGATGTATAGTGTGCCCAAGGAAAATCACCTAGAGAAAAATTTTTTCTGAGGATTTCACAGAGAGCAAATTGGTCAATCAATGGCTGTGCTCATCCAGATGCCTGACACTGAAGAAAGATCTGCAAGGTGCTTTACTGGTTGCAGCGTAAATTCTGAGGGGATTTGACTGACCTTGTCAGGCCTAAAAGTTACATTTTTAGTTATATAGTTCTTGCATTTACTTGGTCTTAACCATCCAGCAGAAAAATATAACTATGAGGTATTAAAAGTAAAGCCATATTAATATTCTGAGCTGTAAAAGGCTCAAGTCAACAACTTCTGACAACCGCCAGTTCTGCTGATAACTCACTACTAGTATGGACTATTGGACTATATTGGGTTATTTTGCTGAATTCAAGTACCTACCTTCTTTAAACTGGCATCAAGTGTGAAAAGGTCCTTTAAAGACTTCTACAAATACAGTTCTCTAACTGCAGTGGAACACCCATCTCTGACAAAACAAAATGAAAAAGGGGGAGATGTTGGGAGTCACAAAGCTAAGAAATCAAACAAATATGTGTAGGTGAGACTTGGCCCGGTGCCTAAATCTAACAAGCTACTTCACTCCAGAGAAGAACATCCTTTCTGGTTAAGGTTGGCTATTAGTCGCTAGGCAACCTTATGTCATGTGTTACTAACTTCACAAAAGTGTAAATAAAGGACTGTTTTCTTGTGGAATAAAAGAGAAAGAAATATATATGTATACTCAAGAGAGTTAGGGTGGATATACAGCCACTTTCTTGCAATTCTTTGAGAATAAAGGTTTGTACCAGTATTGTGTAGACAAGATATCATGCATCTTGTCCTCTGAGTAGCTTCTACAAAGACAAAAATATGAGATGTATTAATTATTGTAACTGACCTACTAGCCTGTTTTGAAACTGTTTTATTGCTATTTTATTTTTATTCTCTTTAAAAGGAATAAAAAAGAATTAAAAAGAAAGAAATCATAAATGTTTCAGGCTGATATATTTAACCTGATTTAATCCTGACATACTCTGTATGTATATTGAAACAGTTTGTATTGCCAATTAATATGTTCAATTTTTATATACCAGTTATAAATAAACTTAATTGAATTTTTTTAATATTGGGCTTCTCTTTTAAAAGTTTTCATCCTCAACCTCATCAAATTTTTCATAATAATGATTAATAATTTATGTGTTAGTCTTCTATATACAACTTTGTATTTTATATACAGCATTGCAAGTTAACTTTAAATATTACATGGGTGATTTTCATCTTTCGGAGAAAGGCACGAACTTTATCACCAGAGTAGAAAATTTGAAATGAGAGAAGTTATTTATTTAAAATTACTCAACTGT
>NW_004524620.1:5502805-5505221 GCF_000260255.1 Octodon degus | reverse complement strand
GCCATAATTAAAAAAATAGTATGGACTCTGTAGGTGAAATTTCAGATTACATTAAATACTTAACATACTTATTCCTCAGAATAATCTGTTGTAATAGGCAATTTGTTCAAAATTAGCATTAGAGTATCCTAACATAGGGAAGCCCAAAATAATCCATTGAAGGAAATAAATTTGCACAGCATTCATAAACTATGAATGCACTCTAACATAATTATTACAATTTTATGCTTTCCTCATATAAATTCTAAGTAAAATTGCAATGGCAACAAAATCTCCTAAATATATAGAAAAATAATTATTATTATGTATTTGGGGGATTTGAATTTCTGATTAGTAGGAGAATTAGCACGAGACTTTCAGTCTAGTCAAGATTTCTACCCAACAAAAAGAATTGTAAGTTTGAAAATAATGCAAGAGACAATGACAGTGAGGAAGGGTAGTTTGTGAGCAGCAGGGGCAGCAAAGGCCAGCCTACACCCAGCCGAAGCTCCAGGGGTCTGTGTGGCTCCCACTCACTGCCTCTTCTCCGGCAGCAGGCAAAGAGCAGGGCTCCAGTCACAGCTGCTGGAAACCCCCTCAAAGAGATCCCGCCCTTGCTGAAGGGCCTCAAGAATCCCCAGCCCGATGAGGACCAAGAAAATCCTCTTCAACCTCTTCAGACATGACCAACAGGACCAGTGGGAGGCACAGGGTGCCAGGTACCAACCAACCAGATTGAGAGAATGTCATGGACTCTCTAAAAACTAAAATGTCATTGGAACCATAGCATACAAAAATAAGAGAAAATTCAACGAATGGCTGCTAAAATAAAGAACTGAAGCAGGACAGACATTCTAGTAATGTGATATATGAAATGGACAGAGTGAAATTTGAAATCATTTCATATATCCAGAACCACAAAAATCACAATTTAAATGAGAAAACGCATTCAATTTATGAGAGGGCTATGATGAATAAGACAGGGAAATTATCAAACAAGGATTGTAAAAAGCCGTTCTCAAAAGGCTTCACGGTCAAACACAGATTGTCTAGAAGGATAATTAAAAAGCTTATCCAAGTAACATGTTGCAAGAAAAAACTGGAAATTGTGTAATTAAAAATATGAAAGCATCATAAAAATAGCTAAATGGACTTGAGCAAACCATAGTGGAAGTTAGAAACAGAGAATATGAGGAGAGAAGTCACTCACCTAATATAAAGAACAGAAGAAAAAAAAATTCAAAAGCATGAAATAACCAAAGTTTGCTGCCTTGTGATACATTAAAAAAGATCACATACTTTTATCAACATAATCTCAGAGGAAAAAATGAGGCTGTGGTTAAAAGAGCTTAAAAAATAATAGCTGAAAACTTTTCTCAAAATTGGTACAGATCAAGCCCCCCAAAATCTATTCCTAGTACCCAAATAAGATAAGTCCAAGAAACCCATTTAGACTTTAGAAAATAATAGACAAGTTATTGAAAGCAGCCCAAGGGAAAAAAATGCATTACTTTAAAGGCATAAAAATAAAAATGATCCACAACCATGGAGACCAGAATCAGAAGGCTGAAAAAGTTAATTGTGTGTAGCACATATGACAGTTCATGAAAATATCTTCAAAATTAAAGGGATATGAACATTCCGATGAAGAAAACTTGTTATAGAGTCTAGCTATGATGACTTAGACACCAAAATTTGTAATTTGAAACAGAAATAAAGTAAATATTACAGGTTTTAGCATTTTTAAATATTTACATTTATATATATGCATAAAGTATAACTTTTAAACATTTTTATTTACTTGCCAGTGTATTTCATTTTATCAGTTTGCTTTTATGTATCTTAATACTTTTCATTACTTTTGTCTCAGTTACTCTTCTCTCATTGCTGGAACAAAATACCCAACAACTAAGTTAAGGAAGGACAGGTCTATGTAGCTTACAGTCAGCGGCGGTTTCAGCCCATACTCAGCCTGCTCCAAGGCAGATGGCACAAGGCAGAGGGCAGCAGCAAAGGGCAGAGAGCAAAGGGCAAGTGCGAGCGGCAGCAACAATGGCTGCAGAGAGCGCGTCCATCTCCCTTATGTTGCCTCCGGACTGTCTGCCTCAGGCTGGGTGTAGCGCTCACACTACATAATCCCAGCACTGGACCATGAATTAATCACAAAGTCTGAAAGTCTGCCCCATGATTATATGAGGCTTTGGGGGGACAACTAGAGGCAGACCATAATACTCTGTATGACTAAGTGCATTGAATGTATTTTAAATATAAAATACAAACTTCCATTATTAAAATTTACTTCATACTTACAAAACTTACAAAACAGTATGCTTAAACTTTTTTAAAAAATAAATTTTTAAAAATTAAATAATTAAAAGTTAAGAATAGAAATTGAATATATGTATATATTTTTTCAATACTCATTAGAATATATTTT
>NW_004524620.1:5496788-5502700 GCF_000260255.1 Octodon degus | reverse complement strand
ATATATATTCATGTGGTTCATAATTTTGTCCCGTGCAAATGAGATTAAATATTTATTTTGCTTGTTGATGACAATATTGCCTAGCTCATGTTAACTTATTCCTAACTCAGTGCCTGGCACACTTCTGATATTTAAGTGGTTTCATAATGAACATACAAGTGGAGCAACTGCTCAAAAAAGAAATTACCCTGTATGCTCAGTTATCAGGATAGAGATGACAAAAGTGGCGCTAGGAATTACTGCAGTTCACTTTATTATCGCCTAGCCTTAGGATAAACAAGAATTACTGATTTTCAAACAAATAGCAATTTCTTGAATGCCTCTTTTATGGCAGGTACTGGACCCGTGTGCTTTTAGATATCTCCAGCTTGCTAGAACATTGCCTAGTTTGTAAGAGAGAGAGGTTTCTTATCAAGTAGTGAATAAATGCCTGAGTGAATAGATGAAGGCATGCTCTTTTTAGATGAATATACGCATTTTCAACTCTTCTCCATTGACAATCTTGTACGAAAAAATAAACTTCCATCTCCTTATTATGAATGATTTGAAATTGAGTAGTAAAATGCAGCATACGAGTTCATATTGAAAGGAAGTGAAATAAAATTCTCTAAAAATAATTTTATATAGCTTTTAATTAACTACAAATGCACCACATTTATGCTCTTTTAAACAATTAATTTTCTTAACATATTCTATCTTCTTCCAGGAAGGTTCATAGATCATGAAACTCTGTATAATTTCTCCCTGCAAACTGAACTTGCAAAACGCAGCACTAAAATTGGTAGTACATAGAGCATTTTTCATGCTCACTTTAGGATTAAATTTCTCTACAAGATGCTTTAAGAAATATTGCCAACTTGGTTTCAAGGTTACAGGGTAGGCATTGGGCGATTAGAACTCTGCATGAGTGGTTGAAAAATAGGTAAACATGCGGAGATTTCCAGCTAGTGGTCTATTAAGACTCCCTGAGACTTATAAAGAGGCTCAGTCTTGCATAATGTGTCAAAATTTCAAAAGTATTACAGTGAGTTTGGTGTAAGGAGTTCATCCTGGAAAGCTAAAGATATTTGGAGCACAAGGAAGGTATTTCATGCAGAGTGATCTTTGCACAAACCAAAGGTCAATCAACATGACAGTACAGTTTTAGATTTTACCTAGAAGAGAAAAACAAATCACAATATTTTCCACTTCTTAATTATTGGAACTGTCCTACCAATTTGGTTTGAGACTGTCTCATTGCTATTTGTGTCTCAATAAAACTATGGAAAAAATAAAAAAAAAATATTTTCCACTTCTATGTAGGTTATGCGGCATAATTATTGGCACTTAAGGCATTTAGTACCGACTCTTAGTACATCATGGCTTAAAATCTCTCACTAACTTAGATCGTCCTCATACTTTGTTTTTCTGACTATTTTCAAAGGTTCAGTTTCTTGAAAGATTTGGCGTTTGTAGAGCTGTCACAATATCTTATAAAAATTTCTTACATGATGAGCAAAATAGTAATTCAAAATGTCACACAGCATAAACACTGATAGCTGACTTCTTTTCTAGTGTCACAAAAATGGGATGCATGTAACTCCATTTGCTTATGTGCTATGTTCTTCCTTGGTCATTCTTGCCGTACTTTCATGCTAAATGTCCATCCACACTTGGATGAGCTTGAATTTGATATAAATCTGATAGAATGATAAATCCTATAAATTTGATAGAAATTGATAAAACATTTATAAGACATCTATATAGTTTTCTGGGCTAAAATTAACTGTTATTAGCAAAGAGATATAGGTGACTTTTCATCAGATATTTCAATTGATATATCCAATTATATTGCCCTTTTACTCGTATTTACTCTCCCACATGGTAAGAATTGGACAAAAAGAAATTATCAATATTTCTGAGGGTTTATCAGAGTGGAAATGACTAATCTAGAAAAGACTGAAAGTTTAAGAAAGTGGATGAGATTGAAGTTTTTAAATTAATCAAATATTTGGGAGTGGATGAAATGCCCTTATCAAGCTCCCATCGTAGCAATAAAAATGACTAAAGGAACAACCATGGCAGTAAGGAATTTTTTGTGGAGTTTAGTAATATGATGCGTAGTATAATACGTATCATATCGGATCCATAACAAAAGGCAGAATGTGGTGAGCGTAGTAGTCAGAAGAAAAATGCTGCACTATGCAAGCACAGGTAAGACAATTCTTGAGTGCTGCCAATGAACAGGCAGGCAGGTGCAGAGAGGATTGGCAAGCAACGCGGCAGTAAGCTAGAGGCAAGGTATGCTCCGAAAGGTAGTAAGATGAAGATATGGAATCCTAGACTCTACACATGCTCATTCTCTTTCTTCTATAAGTAGACAATGATATAATTAGTTTCAAAGAAAAAAATAGGGTGAACAATATGATAAAGCTGTATGAAGACACAGGAGAAATGTTGTGGCCTATGCTTTGTTTCTATTCCAGGAGGACAAGCAGCATGTAAGAAGTTGTGTCCACAGGTGTATAAAAGTACCAAGTAAGATTTGCTTGGAAAATGAAATATTTCCTGGCACATAAATTTCGGTTTTGTTTGGTTTTTTTAATTATAGAACCTAACACCAAATTAGCTTGTGTGGAATTTAAAATTGTGCTGCAAACCAATAAAATCAAATATATTTATAGGTTGATAAAATGCTTTCCTTAGGTGATAATATAATTTATTTTATTGAGAGTAAAAAGAAGTTGCATGGAGAAAAGAACTTTTCCCTCAGAAAAACCAATTATAAAAAGGAGAGTTTAAAAAAAAAATAGAGCTTGGGGCTGGGGAGATAGCTCAGTAGAATAAGCACATGCCTGGCAAGTGCAAGGTCCTGAGTTCAATCCCCAGTACTGAAAAAAAAATACAGCTAACTTGTTTTATGGCAGTATTTTTAGACTGTCAGGGTATAAACGTGCCTTTTAAACAGCTGCAAATGGGGCCACGGGGACACATCCCAAACTTGTTTGACCATTTGGTCCATTTCTTTTCTCCCTTACTCCTGGGCTTACTATTTGTCCGAACTCACTATCTGCTACTCATCCATAAAAAGAAAGTTAAGTATAATTTCAAATAGATCTCCCTGGCCCTGTGATGACGTGGTCCTGGGTACAAGCGAAAAAACTTTCATTTAAAGCTATGAGCCAATGCTAAATATACTCAGGATTCCTATAGTGGTTAGCACAACTCCTTCTGGCTTTGGGATAGCTCACTCTTAAGGAGAATGCCAACAGACAAATACAGGCTTTCAGCAGGCAGCTTGTCTTCGCACAACACTTCTACTGTGAAGGTGGACAGGAACCTCCACAGGAGATCAAGGGAAATATTCATCTCCCAAAAAGAAACATTTATTGCTAAAATAAATCTCAGAACTCAAAAGAAAATCTCGTCCAATGTTTAAAATGTCAATGCCTGGCCAACAAAATATTGAGGTGAACTTCCACACTCAGCTGCTGTCACTGATTGAGGAAAAGCTGCTCATCGTGATGACTTGGGAACGCAAGACCTTGTGCTTGCCAGGCAGGCACTTGGGCCACTGAAACAGCTCTCCAGCCCCGTGATGACTTTAGACATCCAGAGCAAAGTCCTTTCTAGGTGTTTGGGGATGATTTTAGAGAAAGGGAATTAACGCAGGATGTCTTCATTGCTTTTCTCTCATTGTTGGGACAAAATATCCCCCACACAAAATTAAGGGAGAAAAGGTTTATTTAGCTTACATTTTCTGGAAATTTCAGTCAGTATTCAGCTGGCTCCAAGACAAGAGTGGCACATGGCAGAGGGAAGCTGTTCATGGTGGCAGAAAACAGCAAAACAGGAAGAGCAAAAAGGGAGGAGCAGTGACAATGGCAGCAGCAGCAGAGGAAGTGGGCAAGCCTCTCTCCCTTATATTGCATCCAGGCTATTGGTTTCAGGCTGGTTGTAGCACTCACATCTATAATCCCAGCAGCACTTTTGACTATAATCCCAGAAATACTTCTACCTATAATCCCAGTATTGGATCATGAATCAATCACAAACTCCAGAAGCCTACTCCAATAACTGCATGAGGCTTTGCAGGGGGGTACCCAGATATAAATCATAGCCTTCTGCCCCTGAGCCTCCATTGACTCAGGCACATCCCTTTATGCAAAAGGCATTTTAGTACATCTGTAAGAGTTACCAAAATCCTACAATTTCAGTATTGCTGAAAATTCCAAGTCACAAGTCTCCTCTCAGATCTAAGGCAAATTCTTAGCCGTGTGCCCTTGTACAAAACACTTCCAACATTCAATGGAGGGCCTGGGGAGATGGCTCAGTAGAATAACCACTTGGCTGGCAAGCTCAAGGGTCTGAGTTCAATCCCCACTTAAAACAAACAAACAAACAAAATTTACAATGGAACAAGGAAAACATTAGCATTCCAAAAGGTATAAACAGCAGGATACCAAGCATTAGAACCGAAGCAAGCTCGAAATCCAGAAGGAAAAGCATTAAATCCTGTAGGTCCTTGTGGAATATCTAGAGCAATTCTGGCAAATTGGGAGCTCCATGTGGTTCCATCCCTATAGCTCTGCTGCTGGCTGTAGCTCCCTGGCTGGCTTTGCTCTCTCCTTGCAACTTTCCTTAGATAATCCACATTCCTGGCTTTTCCAAACTTGTGAAGTTTCCACTTCATGTTAGACTTCTCAGTCTGCTTCTCACACAGCCCGCTTAGGAGCACATTGGCTGATTTCTCAGGCCTTGTTTTGAAATCTTGGTGGAAACCTTCTGTAAAATAACCCTTGATATTTAAAGGTAGTTAGGATCCAGTTTCTTTCAGCACAAATTAGAATTTGTCAACACTGAAAAAGAATAAACAAGAGCTATAACTTGTTAAACTGGTTGTTAGCACGTGGTGATGAGCAGCCCGGAGTGCCTTGCCCACAAAAAGTGTCAGAGGCTACACATGGCAGCTCTTACTATTTGTCCTCCTTCACAAGAAAGTATCTGGGACAAAAGTATTTGGATGAGTATAAGGGTCTTTGTAGAGTATGTTTTTAAAAGCAGGCTTAATAACAGATACTAAGGTGAGCCCAAGCATTCTCTCATATCAGATTTGGCATGCCAAAAGCATTGTCGGTTATTTATAGGAAAGAATCAATGCAATGGAATGCAGATGTTTTATCTAAACCACAGAGACCAGAAACAAATGCTATATTCTCACTTAAAGTTCTGAAGGATTATGACAATTAATCTTGTACTTTATATCAAATGAAAAAAATCCATAAAAAATGAAGGGCCCATTTAGTTACAGGCAAATGAAGGCAAAGTGCAGGTCACTACTGTAACTGTCCTTTATAGCTAGCTAAAACAGGGTGAGGCAGAAATGCAGGTGGCTTATGAAGGCCTGTACTACAAATTAAAAATAATAACAATAATACTTAAGGAAAAATAGAGGTTGTCTCTGGTCTTGAGGTTTTTCAACTACATTTTATTATTACAAGAAAAGGTTTAACTGCATTGCTTATATACAAAGCAATTATCTTTAGAAAGACAGAGTTAAGGGCTCTAAATGAAATTAAAATTCCTACATATTAAATGAAGCTATAAAGCAATAATAACAGTAGACTGATACATAATATCTATAGCAATTATTTGGGAAACCTATTGAATGTCACAAACATAGTAACTCTGTAAAATTAGAATCTATAAAATATCTTTCACATCAACTTCTAAGATGTAAGGAGAAACTGCAATAAATAAAAATATGTGGATATACCACTATTTTCATTGCCATGCATTTAAAAGGTTTTACTTGAAAGATAATTTAATAGTACTAAAATATCTCAAATATATGTTGTTACAAAATGTCAAATGTAAAATAATAAGAATATATTTTTAGCAAATATAAAATATAGCAAAAATTCTTAATAAAA
>NW_004524620.1:5490181-5496654 GCF_000260255.1 Octodon degus | reverse complement strand
ACACACACACACACACACACACACACACACACACACACACACCAAGAAACCAGCAGAAAATCTAAGTCTTAAATCATGTGAATCAGTGTCTTTAATTCTTTTGGGAAAAATACCTAGAAATGGAATAGCTGAGTATAATGGAATTTCAGTTTTAGCTTTAATTTATCTAAGGAATCTTCATACTGATTTCCTCTGAAGATGTTTACATTTCCATCAGTAAACTAGGACATTTTCTCTCACCCCTCATGTTGGCTCCAACATTTTTTTATTTCACTTGATGGAAGCCCATCTCTGTGGGAGCAAGCTGCTCAGATGTCCTGATTTGTGTGTGCTACTGAGGCAGGAGGTTACGGCACACTTGACTGGTGGGGCAAATGGGCAGGGCCACTTTGTCACTGAGATTCAGGACATATGCACGATGGCAACAATAAGAAGCAGCTCCCTGGGACTCACCAGATGGTGCTATCTCTAATTTTTCGACTGTGACATCAAGCCACATTGTTTGACAGGAGAGCATGGCTCTAATGGCAGCTTGAGTAATGGGGACACCAAGGAAGGGACCCCTGACCTCAGGGCTCTGGCTCTCTCTCCCTCAGAAGCATGCACTCAGTGATGCATGCTTCTTCACCTAAATTTTGTTTACCCACTTGCTCTACAGAGAAAAATTCTTTCTCTACCACCAATAAATGTAAACTCTTACTACTTTTTTGTTTGTTTGTTCATACTATTCAATTCTTTATTCAAGACAAGAACCTGTTAAGCATACTTAGAAGGATGTGGAGCACTACAGAGCACTGGTATCATAACATTAGAGACCTCTCCCACTCGGGATGTAGGAGCAAGTTTTTTTTGGGGTGAGGGGGTGGGGGCTGGTGTTGGAGGTGATATCAGTGTCCTGGCATCTGGCTGTCTGCACCCTTGCTCCACATGATACTTCTTCGCAGTGTTCCATTCTCCCCTGAACCTCTCGCCCCCTACAGTGCTGCTGGGACAGGCTTTCTCCACTAAGGTGGGCTTATTCTGTGCAGTGTTGTGCTTTGGGATGCATGCCCCATGTAAGTCCATGGGAAGCCACAGCATCCTCCACACTTGTGTGGTTCCAGCACTATCAGAGAGCCATTACCAGCCCAGTCACAGAACAGAGAAGTCTGCTTTCATGTGTACAACCTAGACTTGTAACCCACACTTTTGTTCTTCTCGCCAGTATTTGTTCAGCTTTCCAAGTCTTAGGATAATAGACATTGGTAACATGTTCTCTGCCCCGGTATCCCTATACCACCACTTTCCATGCTGAAAGTCTCTTCTCCTTTTTCCTAGATGACCTACTTTATGTCTTGATAACCTCAAATGTCTTGATAACCACAAATTTCTGCTATGCTTTCCAGCCAGTTTGGTTGATGTGGGTCAGTCACAAGTTTAAGCTATGTTTTTCTCATATTTTACTTTTCAGAGGACCTCATGGAAACCAGGTTATCTCAGCCACATAGATTAAAAGCTAAAGCGTCTCCTCTCTGGGAACAGATGGGCCTCCAACTCTCCTCTTTTCTACACTTCCCTCCCTGTCTTTTAACTGAAACTCAGGTAATCTAGAGTAGGTACCTGTGGGCCTAAGCATAAAAACAGCAGAGCAGCCAGTGGTCCTGCCAAATTGCTGTGAATATGCAAAGTTAGTATAAGTAACTTTTTTTTTCAGTGCTAGAGTTAGTATAAAACAAATGCTGTCTTTAAAGAGGATTTTCAGGTATTTTATGTAGATCTTTTCAGGCATTTTCTTTTTTATCTTAAATGCTAAATGTATTTTTGCTACATCTACTGCCTTAAAAAAGTAAATATCAAATTTTTCTACTGTCAGGAAAAATTGAGGGACACCACTTCTCGAGTGGTCTGTCACTATCTTCAAAGAGTCATAGTGAGTTACAGGGACAGAGATCTCTCAGGAAAAGAGGAAGTGGATGCTGAGCCACTTGCTTCACACGAAACTTCTGTTAGTAGAATTCATTTTCATGGAGAATACTGGGATTCCATGAGGTACAGCCTGCTGTCAGGGAACCTCTTGTCAGATCCCAGAACTAATTCTTTCTTTCCCTCCATAGGCCCCAAGACATACCATAGAAAATACCCTCCAGGTCCCAGTGACTTCACCACTTGGCTGCATTGGGTTTTTTGTTTGTTTTTTTGTTTGTTTTAACAGGATCTCACTATGCATCTCAGACTCATGGTGGTCCGCCTGTGTTCAGCCTTCCCAGCACTGGGATTACAGTTGTGCACCACTACAGTTGGTCTTGGTGGCTGGCTAAGCACGCCCGGGTTGGGGCCAGTGCAGCATGTGGTGGTGGGATCAAACCCGGATTACATAAACAGGCACTTAATCTGCTGAATTATCTCTAGGCTGTAGCTTTAAACATTGGAAAAAATGATCCTAATGATACTGACATCTGAGAAAAAAATCTTGTTTTCTATTACAGTCCTATTTGGGCCCAGTATAAACTAGAAAACGGTGAGATTCAGAAACAGAATGGCACCTAAATTACAATCCTGTTCTTTAGTTAGGCCTTCTGGCACCAGGCATATGAAATCCCTCATGTTCAGGCATTTGTGATATTTCTTGAAGTACCCAAGAACTAGGTACTTAAAGATGTCTCCTAGTAAAAGAAATTTGATATTACTGATTATTCTAGCCTCAGATTCTCATCTGTCTGTCAGAAGCTTATGAATCTTTCCCACCTATTAAATGAAAAGAACCACCTGTTTAGACTCCTTGACTTCCTGGTTATAATCCTTGGGCCCCAGAGCTCACTCTGGTTGTCTTTAAGTGGTAAGGGAATTCTCCAGGCAAGTAACTGCCCAGAGAGACACAGTATTCACTGACCTCCTTTTCATCCTCCTCAGATAGCTTTCTGGCCCACAGCACATACTCACAGTGGTGTTTCTTACTCTTTCAGGTCAGGGCTTATTCTGCTCCTAAAAGATGTCACAGGACCAGAAGGGACAAGTCAACTCCAGTGTTCTTGGCAGCAACACCCAGCATGCAAAGAAGAGTTAGGCTGATTTCCAGGAAAATCTAGTAGGTTTACCTATGGGGCATTGGATTCATATGATTTAGTTGGTAAACACACTTGATTCTGTGTTCAGTAACAGAGGTCTTGATGAAGATGAAAACAGAAGGCCAGAGGACAAAAAGACAGAACAAAATCATGGTAATGCTCTAAGCAAACCCAAGGCATAAAAAGAAAACTCAAGACCCACACAGGAAAGGATCTATGCTCCACAGACAAGAAAATTGGACACTGGGCCCTTGACTGCAGCATGTTACTGCTCAGACCCTGCCCCACAGGTCGAGGAACCAAAGCCCTGATTCACAGCACTGGGAGGTTGAATTTTCTCCCTTCCAGAGAGAAAGAGGCCAAACCAAACCCTCACCTGCCAGTCTTGAAGAAATGGACAGGATCCGGGCAATCTTCCGTCCCCTGTCCAACAGCATCTCCATCTCCTACAATGAACCCCAATTGAGTTGAAGTCTGAGAAGAGCCAGTTCCACTCCTTTTGGATTCAAAGGTGGTTGGTCTCTGACTTCCTTCTCTAGAAAAGCCCCTTGTAGACGTTCAGCTGTGTTTGGGGTCTAGGTGTGCCTGGTTGGAGCTTCTTTGCACCTCAGGTGCATCATTTATAAGATGAAATGTTCTAACATGAGTGCTTAATTGTTCCACTCTTTAATGCCCCTTTACTAGGAAGAGATTTTCTGGGAAATTTAAGACAGTCATCCTAGGCAGGTCACTATTGCTTACCACAAGGAGCTCCAGAGACATTGCAAAAGTCTGTTCAGAAAAATCAAAAGACTGGTGAAGAGGCAAAAGGAGTAGCCTCACAGACCCTCAAGACTTGACCTCATGTGAAGTTACTAAACAACCTTTAAAATCAGTGCATTACGAGCATAAGAAGCTAAATAGGATCCAGTACAGGGACATTTAATGGAGACCTTAGTGACATTTAGAAAACAAGCCAGTCTTCCTTCAAAGGACCCAAGAGAAACTGTAAAAACCTTTCAGGATTTTTTTCCATATGGAAAGAGATGCTACATGGGAAATTACCATTTGAATTTTTATAGGATGGGACTAACATGACCATGGGACAGATCTTCAGAACTTAACTACTCTGCACTTACAATAACTCTGGTAAGCCAAGAACACTTCCTTGGTTAGAACATGTACAGAGGAAAAGAACATACAGTATGACTGGAAATTAGATTTTATTCACCAGCCACCATATGGGGGATCTAAACAAGTATCGGTCCTCACTGATGCCCACACAACCTGGACTGAGGCCTCCCTCCCTGGTCACAGAAAGCTACAGAAGTACCCAAGATGTTCCTCAAGTGAATCATCCCCCAGCTTGGATAGCCCCAATCCCTGCAGAGGGACAATAGGCTTTCTTTTGCCTCTCAACTCAGGACTTGGAAAAGCTTTAGGAATAAAGGAATAAAGTGCCAGCACTATTTTCCATGGAGACTTCCGTCTTCCAGAGTGTTTGAAAGGGTCAACCAGAACATAAGCCAAACTCAGGCAAAATTTTTCCAAGAGACTTGTGAGTCTTTTCCACCATACTGACAACATCCCTGTGGTTGTTCCGAACACCTGCAAAACTGGAATTATAGAAGGCCTCTTCTATACTGAGCTGGTCATGGGTCCTACAGTACCTTATCAATTGAGGCCAAAAACAGTAGGCTTTTCACCTGTATGGGAGCAGGGCCTTTCCAGCTCCTGACCCCAGGGGACCACCTAGTGTCCACCATGAAGACCAAATGATCATTAAAACTTGGGGAGGACCGAGGAGATGGCTCAGTGGAATAAGCACTTGCCTGGCAAGCACAAGGGCCTGAGTTCAAGCCCCAGTTCCGAAAAAAAAAAAAACTTGGGAAAAAGGGACAATTACACTCTAAAGGAAACCAAAGTGGAGGGGACTAGGGAGATAGCTCAGTGGATTAAGAGTTTGCCGGGCAAGTGCAAGGCCCTGCATTCGATCCCTGGTACCAAAAAAAAAAAAAAAAACTTGGGAAAAAGGGACAATTACACTCTAAAGGAAACCAAAGTGGAGGGGACTAGGGAGATAGCTCAGTGGATTAAGAGTTTGCCGGGCAAGTGCAAGGCCCTGCATTCGATCCCTGGTACCAAAAAAAAAAAAAGTGGAATGTTTCTTTTCAGTGAGCCTTCCCACTGCCACTACAGTGAAGGAAATAGAGATAGATATCTGGATTCAGCTTTCACTGAGAAAGCCAGCCACACATGAAATGAGGAAAAAGACAACCCAAGAGAAGCCACTGCTGTGGACCTCCCAAAGACTTGTAGCTGCTCTTCAAAAAGTATGGCTACAATAGGGCTCCTACTGCAAATAAGGAGAGGCATGAATGATATATAACCCAAAACCTAATGCACCACCTCTTCTGGGACTCCTGGTTTTAATCAGATTCGTGAGGTGGGTAATTTTGCTAGGCCATAACTGTCAGGCTCTTCATAGTTTATCTAATATCCATCTTCGCCATGCCTTCTCCTCCACAGACTGCATGGAAACACAACTCAGTGTCTCTAAGTGCCAGAGGTGGCATAGGCTAGCTTCTTGGACATAGAAAAATCATTTAAATAGATCACCACTGTAGTAAACTTTATCCATTCAAGGCTTCCGGTGGTGACTCCAATGGCAGCTGATGACTCTGCTGGCCAATTTCCCAAGCTTTCTCTCACTGAACAGATAACTTAATAATGCTTGACATGCAAATATTTACTCATTTCTCATTGTCTTCTGATAGTTCTTTTTCAGGCCAACACATGAGCTGGAATGTTCCTAGGTAGTTACAGGGCATATAATCTCCAGCTGCTTTCAGCCAGAAATAGCCATGTGAAGACAAAGACCTCTCTATCCCAGCCTTCTCTTAAAGAATTATGGAGATTTACATCTCTTAGGGGGAAATTAAGCAGGTGATTAGGGTCTGGCAAACTGACTGGACAAATATGCAGGACCTGTTAATCAAAGAAATCTAAGATACACATGCAGGAAGACAGCTCCTGAGGACTACACCTGTGACCACCCAGAAAATGATATCTTGAATTCCTCTGGCACAATATCAATCATCACAACCTAGAAACGTGTCATCCTAAGAGTGAAGGCTGTGAAGGTTGTTAGTCACTAAGTTATGCTAACAGGGCTCTCTTTCAAGGTGACTTGCTTGGCCGCAATCTGTAAAGTGTACATCTTTTCTTCCCATCATTGGCCTGCATTTACTTTATTAAACACACTTCTTTTCATACCATTCGTGTCTAAAAACTCACTGCCACTGTCATCTGTCTTGGCCAGTACTTTGAATCTGGAAAGAATCTCCAGGAGGAGTCAACAGTACCCAAGAAAGCCAGCAACACTACTAAACCTTTAAAGGATAATTAACTCCAATTCTACACAATCTCCTCTTTCAGAAGAAAGAAGAA